>NW_028147338.1:0-23960 GCF_008360975.1 Lichenostomus cassidix | reverse complement strand
TCAGCACTGGGCCCAGGCAGCAGCACAGGGCATGGGCACCGTCCCAGGCAGCTGTGGCTATGAGAGGGCAGAGAGCTGGGAGGCAGCTGGGCGAGGCAGCGCTGGCCTTCAGGCTCACCTCCGCAAGGAATGCCAGGGCGGGCAGCTCCCAGCGTGGCTCCTCCCTGCTGAGCAGCCAAAGCATGTGGTGGACGATCTGGGATGACAAGGGTACGGAGACACGAGACATCTCCCTGGAAGAAGAGAAAAGGAACCAAGTCCTTGAGATGGGGGTACAGACCTCTCCCGGGTCTGTCTCACAGAGGCCTGGTCTTTGACCAGCATCCCTGGAGGGATGTGGGCAAATTGGGAGGCGGCTCCTTCTGGACACCTTCCTCTCCCAGCCTTTTCCTGTCTGCTTGGCCATCCCTCAGTGACAAGGCCCGCTGGCCCACAACCATGGGGACCGTGTGGGGCACCCCAGGCACAGAGCACAAATGCCGAGGGCTGTGGGGAGAAGGGGATCTCACCTGGCCAGCACACCCACGGCACAGTGGTGGGTGTCAGCACAGAGCAGTGTGTCCCAGCCACGCCTGCGTTCCATTGCCAGCACCACTTGCGCACACTGCCGTTGGCAGAGCAGAGCCTTGAGGGTCCTCACTGCGAAGCTGTGTGCAGAGCAAAGCCCAGGTCACGCTGGGACCGCTGGCTCCTCCCCTGGGGACATGGGAGGGACAGGAGGACTGGCATGGAGCACCTGTTGGGTATGGTGGCCTGGCCATGTTGCTCCTGGCATCCCTTCCAGAAGGTTTCAACCTCATCTGGCATCTCCAAAGTGTTGAAGAACACTTGGAAGAGCAGATGCACAAAGAGGATCGGGAAAAACGCCATCAGAACGTGTTGGCCACAGGGCAGCTGGAGGATCTTCCACATCACCACCGTTGCCTGCAAAAGACAAACCACGCCGAGACAGCGCTCAGTGCCGAGGTGTCCGTGTGGCAGGGCCCGAGCGTGGCAGGGAGAGGCCAGGGGAGAGGCAGGGGGAGCACCGGGCCTGGTGGCCCTGGACCTGCCCCTAGGCCAGGTTTCAGCCCAGCGCCTGAGGCAGGGAGATGCACCGGGGGAAGGAGGATGGAGAGCTGCGGGAGAGGCGAGCTGGGGGTGAGCAAAGGCCACTTCCACAAACTCACAGCCAGGGCAAAGACATCCCTGTTGTCCCCATCAGAGGTGCACGTGCTGTGCTTTGGCCAGTTTGCCAGCACATCAAGGAGAGTCAGCATCGCTGGCCTCACAGTCCTGGGCAAGGACATGATCGCCTCCCACATGGTCATGGCAGCTCTGTGGGGTCAGAGCTCTGTGTCAGGAGAGTCTCTGCCACAGCACCGTGCCATAGGCAGCTGTGGGGGCCCAGGCTGCCTTCCAGCCCTGTCTCTGCCCACTGCCCACACGCCCAGTGGACAGGCACCTGAGGGGACAGACCCCAGGGACAGGTTCCACAGGGTGATGGGCTGGTGAGCCCTGAGCCCTCTGGGCAGGTGGGTCCTGCACCTGTCACACGATGGGGCCACACGCAGGAGGGTTATCACTACGTCAGCGATGTATGCCTCAGTCGGCTTTAGCAGGGTACTGTCCAGATTGTGCTCACCAGACTCTGTGGATGTCCACTGTGGGTGGATAATACCTGATCTGCTGGCCCCTGCAGACAGAGACTCCCAGATCAGTTCTTCACAGAGCTGCAGTTTTTCAGCCAGCCACAGCACCACACCTGGAAGATGAAGCCATGTCTTCCATGCCCAGTGGAGGTGATCTTGCAGTATGTAGAATGTGGAATATCAAGCTGTCCAGTTCCGCTGTAAAAAGAGGGACTCGGGAAGGATTCTTTTTAATAGAATTCTTGGACAAAAAATAGAGCACAAATGCAGCAATATTATATCTGAGAACTGTTTATTGATAAAAAGGGTAAGTGTTCCTAATAAATGGGGACAGGGACATGAACAAAGAGGGGAAAATGAGACGGAGAGAGAATTAATACCAGACAGATCGTTACCACTGTCCCCGGGTTCCCTGTCGCCGAGGGTTTGACAGATGGAGTGTGTGCACTGTAAGCCGCCAGGAGTCTGCATGGCTCCCGCGGCTGGCTGGACAGGATTTCCAAACAGCAGCAGCTCCGTGTCCCTCCTATGGGTGAAGAACAGGAGCAGGACTCGGGGAGCAGCTGCAGGCGGGCAGGATCAGAGCACGGTGGCTGCAGGTGGCGGTGGCTGCAGAGCTGCTGCAGAACACACAGTGCAGGCAGGGTGCAGGCAGGGTGCAGGCGGCCGCGGCTCCGTCCGGGAAACAGCGTGCATGAGGTTGTCGCGGCGACGGAGCTGCCTCGGAGAAGCAGCAAAGCAGAGCAGGACACGGGCAGACCTGGACACATAGCAAAGGAAGGAGCGGGATTGCTGGGAGAAAAAATGCAACGTGCGGGAGGGGGAGGAGCTGACCCCAGGCGAGCCCCCCGCTCCCTCCAAGGAACCCAAAGAAAATGCCACCTCCAGCGTTGCGTCGCAGTTAACAGCTTTTATGGGCTTGGCCCTCCTATAGCATGACTTCCCTCGCACTTTTTCCGCACATTTTTTTTCCAGGCATCTGGGGCTCTGACCCACCAGCAAGGGAAGGTCGCTTACAGACCAGGAGTGGAAGCTTCCTCTCTCCTGACTGGCTGCCAGGTAAAGCCTCCCAGGGGACAGAGCTCCCAGCACATATACAGACCCTAAGGTAATTTTTTCACCTCATGTCTAACATATGCTGAGGCATAAACAAAAATCAGATTGGTCTCTCTCACAAGCTCTCTCTGATAAAAGCTGGGCCCTTTTTGGGGCAAAACTGAAACCTCACTTATGGGTGGATGCATGGTGTAGGATTTTCCAAGTTGCTGGGAAGGGTTCTCCAGATCCTTGCTGCAAAACAGGGCTCCCCAGTGACTGCTGGATGATGGTAAATTATTTAGGCAATTGGTGATGCATCTTTCTACGTCATGCCTTTTTCTTTTATAGTACTGATGAGGTGTATTGCCTTGCTTGTTTCGCTTGTCGCTGAAGTCAAGCACATAGTAAGCTTATACTTGTATCAAATGTGTCATTTTACTGTTGTCTTGCCTAACTATTCATAGTAAATAATTAGACCATTCTTTCTATTGTTGTCTGTGTCCTTTAAAGTGCCCTTGTCAGTTGGCAAAACATACATTGGCATAGTGTGCAGCATCTGAGCAAGAAGTCACTTTTTAAATCCAAAGGTGATGTGTCAGCTCTAGCCAACATTTCTGCATGGGAATACCTTCCTTATAATTGTCTGGCTCTCTAGTGGGCTCAGGTCTGACTGTGCAAGTAATGGGAAAATTGTATGAAGGAAGCCAACCAACTGGATGTATTAAAATGTATCCAAAAATTGCCTGTTGAAAAAGGCATGGAGATTGTATGTTCCAGAAGATGTGGATGGTTTTTGTTAACAGCGTGTCAGAAACAGCACCAACAGAAAGTACGGTTGTTGCTGGAATGCTCCCGTATGGAGTGACAGATTTGTGATTTGCAGAATCAGACTGTGACATTGCAATGCCAGAACAAGTTGCTTGCTGATAAGTTGGACACTTATCAGACTGTAGCTGAAAAGGCTGCGGTTTGGGTGGCACAGTATAAATACAGGAAAGGAAAGGGACGAGTGAATCACAAGAAAGTGCATGCAGTGATTGCAGAAGCAGGTGTGCCAGGGGACCCAGAGAAATCAGATGATGATATTTGGGATTCTACGGATTTTGATGAGGCTGGTTCCCCAGATGAATTAGTGAATGTGAAACCAGTGATAAAGTGAAAGATGGCATTAGATGGGCAGAATGTGAGGGCAGAATGTGAGGGCAAATGTGGTAGAAGATTTTACTCAGCACAAAGTAAATGATCGAATTGACAGGTTTAAGCAGAGACTGGGGGAGTCTCTGCTCTTTTGGATGGTGCGTTTGCATGATCAGGGAGCTGCTGGAGTAAGACTGGACAATGTAGATCCTGAGGAATTTGCGGATTTGAGTTCAGATACCTTTGTTCAGGATGCATTTAGGATGTGCGGATCCTAATGTGCTAGCCTTAGCTACTGAGGGATGTAATGCTAAATAACCCACAGAAAGTGTTTGGCCAGGGTCTGAGCGTCCATGGTATACCTTGCAAGACTGTATGTACCTGGTGAATAAAGGAGGAAGGGATGAAAGCAGTGGTTTTATCTCAGGGACGCTGATACTCTGATGCAAAATCCCCTGCTACTATAAGAAATAAACTGAGTAAGACAACTCCCCCAGCATACAGAAATGTGATGGTGACTCTTTTGCATAATGAAATGGGAAATTCTCTGGATGCAGCGATTGAAAAAATACAGCAGTTAGGTGACGTTGGGGAGTGGGACCCTCGGGGGAGCATTGGGAATCAAGAAAACGTACAAAGCAGTGAAAACAGGATTTCTTGCAGAGAAATGTTTACAACCCTGCTAAAGGATGGCATGCCTCATGATAAAATTGATGGGATCCCAACTCCTGATTTATGGAAGATACATAAACAGAGACGGTTGCATAATCTAGCAAGAAAGTGCAGAATGCTGAAGCAGAAAACACAGGAACAACTCGGCCTGTGGCACCCACCTGGAGCCTCAACAGGACTTCCCATCCACTTGTGGAGGGCCCACCACTAGTGGATCAGCTGCTCAGGGGGAGAGGGAGGGTTGGAAACTGTATTCTGACCTGTGTCCCAGGAAAGACACTAGGGAAATTGTTCAGCATAGTGAACAAGAATGAGATAATGCCAAGCTCACGTGCCATCAGCACGAAAGGACTGGTGATCTCATGTGGAGCTTCAGATTATTTGGAAAAACCAGTCCTCACAAACTGTAAAAGCCTTAATTGACTCAGGAGCAGAGGCCTCCTTAATTTATGGAAATCCTAAGAAATTTGAAGGAGAACCAGTGATTATTACAGGCTGGGGGGGAAGCAAATGGAAGCTGTGCAAACACAAATAGAAATGAAAATAGGGAACCTCCGCAAATGATTGCATTCAGTTATGATTGTTCTGGTCCCCAAATATGTAATTGGGATTGGTATCTTGAAGGGACTGACTTGCAATTTATCCGATGGTTTATATCAGTTTGGGACAAAGCCTTGTATTAGTGCCTGGCCAGTTTTAGTCCGGAAGGTAAAAATGCCCCCTTTGCAGGCTCCTGCTACAACGAAATTGGTAACCAGGAAGCAGCACAAAATCCCGGGGAGGCATGGAGACATTTCACAGACAATTAAAGACTTAGTGGATGCAGAAGTTTTGAAACCCACTACCTCTGAAGGAGGATCATGAGGCCTTGGTGAAATGGGCGTGCCAAAATGTGGGCACCTTGCAGAAAAAGCCATTTACAGGTGGAGTCAAGAGCATGGCATTGCCATGTCACTCGATATAATTAGAACTGTAATTGCTCAATGCCCCTTGTGCCAACATAAGCACAAATGCCCAGTGCCAAACATTGTAAAAGGACAACTGTGGAGGGGAAAATTGCCCTGCCAAATTTGGCAAACGGATTACATTGGACCTTTACCCTAGAACCAAGGGTGTAAATATATCTGTACTGCTGTAGATACATATTCTGGGTATTTGATTACCTATCCTTGTAAGAAGGCCACTCATCATAGCACTGTCTTTACTATAGACACAATAATTTTGTATTACAGAATTCCATGACAGATTCAAACATTTCTGGAACAAATTCATTCAGCAATATGCTGAGCAGCAAAACATCCAGTGGGGTTTTCACTTACCATATTGTCCCCACGATGTGGGATTATTGAAGGAACAAATGGGTTATTGAAAGAGCAGTTGAGAAAATTAGGAGATGGACACCTGTCCAGGTGGAGAACCCATCTCACTGATACACTCCACATCCTTAACAATAGGCCCATCAGGAACATGGACACCCCTGATACGCATGCCTACACCCCATTTGCAGATACAGCCTTTCACTGTGAGTGCAACTTTGATTCATTGGGATATCACCCCAGGTGCGGCGGTTCCCTTCCAGGCCACTCCAGAGGCTCCAGGACTGGATCTCTACACACTAGAACTGATCACAATAAATCCAAACCAGACGAAGGTTATCAACACTGGAATGGGGATTTAAATTTCCCCAGGACACTTTGGTTTAAATTCCCCCAGGAGCAGTTTAGTTTAATAACTGCTCATTCAAGTTTAACTTTGAAGAGTATTCATGTCATGGGAGGAGTGGTTGATGCAGATTATCAAGGAGAGATTAAAGTGATCCTGTTAAACAATGGTGCACAAGATTTGGTTATCCAACCCCATAACTGAATAGCACAATTACTGACACTGCCAGTTTTGAAAGCAATTGTGAGAAAAGGGGATCCACCTCAGTTCACCACCATGGGTGGAAACAGGGGGTTTGGATCTACCAGTTTTAATAACGGAGCTAAAATATAGGTCCAAAAGCCAAACGGCTCTCCTGAACTGGCTGAGGTAATAGCAGTAGGAAGGACACCACCATTCTGATCATGAGACCTGGGCAAGAAGGATGGGAATATGTCGCCACAACAAAACGTTATTTGCCAGAATAACTAGAGGGTAGAGGATTTTGTCTTGCAGACCCTGAATGGCTGAACCTGCCTGTTTACCACAGCCCTTTGGAAAAGGATATTATCCATGGCACCTGGTCTGAGGACCCAACCTTTGCAGAGGACAGAGAGGACTATCACTATGAGACTACTGTGGGTATTGTTAATTATGTGTTATCGTTGCCATCAAATTGCGACCTGGGAAAATAGATTTTTATCCTTAGGGGAAAGAGTTGCAACCACCGTTAATCTCAGCAACTGTTGGGTGTGTGGGAGCCCAGGCAGAGCTGAAGATTGGCCTTGGATAGCTCAACCATTATCACCTAAGTGGTGGATCAGGGAATGAAGCAATGTACACAAAGGAACAGGCTTTCGGACCAAAGACAGCAATCCTTGGTGATTATGCCTTTCTGGGAGAGGTATTTACTGCCTTAATCAGACATGAAGACATGGGGTTCAAGTGGGAGAAAGTGTTTGTGAAAGAGCTTTGGATTTTGATTGTTGGACCTCTGATTGGCCTCCTTATGAAATTCCATCTACCTCAGTTCCAAATACTGAGGTAGATGGAATCAAACGCATGGTAAGCTCACCAAGGGCAGTTGGGTAAGGTGTTCCTATCCACAATTACTGACATGAATTCAAAGGCTGTAAAACAGGGGGGAGAAATTTGTTCTCTGACCACCTATTTTTAAGTTGCCCCCAAGACAATTCCACAAGTAAAATGGAGGTTGTCCATGATTATCAGTGGAAATGGCAACATCGGAACAGAACTTGAACCCTTTTCAAGGAGTTCTGGTCCAAATTTAACAAAACAGACTGGGGGTGTGACTGCAGATGGAAACCCCACCTGGGAATTTGGAAATGCAAATATGGTGAAGCAACTATTGTTGGAGGTCCGTTAGGTCCAAGGAACAAGTTATATCTTGACCCAACAGTGGATGACGAAAAGTGGGAAGCCTTCTGCTACTGGAGCGTGGGCTTTGAAAGGACGTTATTGGATTTGTGGCCAACATGCTGATCGAGGGCTACCTCCAAACTGGTCAGGGATATGTTTTATAGGCTATATCAGGCCCCTGTTCTTCTTGCTGTCACGAGGTAGGAGGACTGGGCTCACAGTCAAAGTATATGATGATTTGGTCAGAGAAAAATGGTCTCTTGACACCTCTCTAACTAAGGGAAGCTCCCAAAGATGGAGACATGATGAATGGGCATCTGAGAGAATTCTACAACATTATGGATCGGCCACTTGTGATATCAGGGACCAGAGAACCCACCTATAATTTGAATCAGATAATAAGACTGCAAGCCATCTTGCAGGTAGTAACTAACCAGACAGCTGCCGCCCTGGACCTTATGGCCGTGATACCAATCCATCCAAATAGGGAGTGCGATTTTCCAGCATCGCATGGTTTTAGACTATTTATTGGCAGAAGAAGGAGGAGTTTGTGGGAAATTAAATTAATCTAACTGTTACTTACAAACTGATGACAACAGAAAAGTAGGAAAACAGATAACTAGGGAAATGATAAAATTAGCCCATGTACCAATCCAGATATGGAAATGCCAGGGAGTCTGTGGCTCCAGCAGGCCCTTTTCCTTTTCCTTTGTGCAGCTGCTAGCTTGTTGTTCATTCCTTATTTAATTCCTTGTATTGTACAATTAGTGAAGCACACAATACAGGGCCTTGAGCTTGCAGTTATGCCTCAAGATCAACCAACTACATATGCAACCATTATAGAGACAGTCTGACAGCAATGATTCGTCCTGTAAGTCAGAGGACTGACTGATGTGCTGAGGCCTAAGCAGCAAGCCTCTGCCAGAGCTGACTTACAAGATGCACCCTGGGCACTCTGTAACACATACAATCAGTATTATTTAGCTAAAAATAGGTGACAAAGTCGCTTATGCTAGCTGTTTGGTGCCAAAACGGCTGCTTTAGAAACTTTCACAAAACCGTGTAGAGTTACCTGCAAGAAATGTATTATTTTAAGAAACGTATCCAACTGCCATGGATAGAGGCTTCTTTGTAGGGTATTTTAGGGGAAAACCCTCCCCGTCAGTGCCTAGGCTCTGGCCAAGCCCTGGCCCTGGCTGGTCGAGAATTGTGCCATCAGATCCAGGTGTTTCTGGGCTAATGATATAATCAATAAGTCGCTTTAATTTGCTGATTTGGGCCGATAAAAGCTGGATCCCTTTTTTGGCGAACTTGAAACCTCACCTATGGGTGGATGCACTGTGTAGGATTTCCCTAATTGCTGAGAAAATTTCTCCAGGTCCTTGCAGTAAACGGGGCTCCTCAGCAACTGCAGACTCTGGATGATGGAAAAGTATTTAGGCAATTGGTGATACAACTTTCTAAATAACTCTCTCTCGTATAGTAATGATTCAGTGCATTATCTTGCTTCTGGATAAAGCCAAGAGTGCAGTTTTATTGAATGTATCATTTTACTTCTGTAGATCCTTAATATTCACAGTAAAATAAGAACATTGTTTCCAGAGGTGTCTGTGTCCTTTAAATCGCCTCTGTCAAATGGCAGAACAAGAGGAGGCCCCTGAGGGGATGGGGTGGTGGGAAGCCCTGAGGAATTGGGTGTCAGAGGCCAGAAGAAGCCCTCAGGCAGCCGCCCTGTTCCTGCCACTCACCTTTTCTGGTGTTTCCCCAAAGTGTCTCCCTTGCCCGTAGCAGAAGCCCTCGGGGCTGGGCCTCAGCAGGAGGGTAGGGACACCCCCGAGGTGCCCAGGCTGGGCAGGCAGGGGACAAGGAGGGCAAGGGGGCCCTGCCAGGGCACGGCCACTGGGTGCTGCCAGGGCAGTGGGCAGAGTGCAGAGGCAGGGCTGGCGGCCAGCCCGGGACCCCACGGCTGCCCAGGCCATGGTTCTGTGGCCGAGGCCCCCCTGATGCAGAGCTCTGGGCCTGCAGAGCTGCTGCCACCATGGGGAGGATGGCAATGTCTGCTCGAGCAGGGCTGCAGATTCGCTGCTGCTGAAGCAGCTCTGGATGCTGCAGAAACAGCTCCAAAGTGTGCTCAGGAACAGCAGGACCCAGAAGTGCTCAGCGAGACATCTGCACCAGCTGGGATGCCAACTGGGGGATACTGTGGGCACAACTGTTTGGCAAAAGGCTTCAGCAGAACTGGCCGCAATGGCTATGTCTTGACTAGCCAGCCTCACAGCAGTGCTTGGCAGCTTCAGCTGCAGCCTGTGCTCCTGACAGACTTCAGTGGCCGTGCTTGAGGGCAGACTTGCCTCCCACAGTCAGGTGTCCCGAGGCAGCAGCATTGGTGCCATGGTGAGAGAGACACTCTGATGGGACCCGAGCCCTGGGCTGCAGCCACAGTCCCTCTCCTCCATGCAGACACCTTAAAGACCCATGTATGAGCTTCAAAACCAAATCCTGGACTTGCCTGGAACAAAGGAAGAAGCAGCAGGTGCTGAAGAAGAGCAGGGAGTGGTGGCACAGGTTCAGGGGTGGAGGGAAGCACTTTGGTGTCTGCTGAGGACATGGCCCGGTTCACAAGCACAGGATTTGCTGCCAGAGGACCCTGCTTTGCTCTTGCTGGATGCCATTCCCTACCAATGCATGGATTTTCATTTTTCCTGGACCAAGTCTGGTGGCTCTGTGGCAGCAAGTCTGTCCTGTGTCCAGCTGACAGCAGAAAAGTGCAGGACATGTCTGCTTCCAGCGCTTGTCTTGGCCACTCCTGCAGGGCACTGGCACCATAATCAGAGACACAAAAGAGCTTCTCCTCCCAGAGCTATCCCTATCCTCTGAACTTCTCCAGGTGACAGCCTTGATGTTCACTGGGGAGCCTCCCTGTTTGTGGCCATCCATTGCTGTGCTCAGCAGGCACCCAGCTGTGTTTGGACATGAGCTGCCACAGCCAGACATGCACGCACTGGAGCGTTCAATACCAGAGGCTGGGGGCTGATCTTTTTATTTCCCAGAATGCAAGAAAGACAGTCAGAGAAGCACAAGGAAACTTCACAGTGTCTCTGTAGGATCTCTTCGTCCCATGAAACTCAGCAGCTGATGATGTTCTGGTGCTGCTGCGAATCCCTTCCATGAAGAACAATCATTCCAGGAAGGAGCAACATCATCTGACAGATGCCAAGCATTGCCTCCAGCTGCTCCAGCTGCTCCTGCCATCGGGCACCTGCGGGAAGGAGCACAGGCAGCAATGCCCGTTGGCTTTGGCTGCCCCCTGGCAGAGAAGCCCGGCAGGGGCACAGGTCTGTGTGGCAGCAGACGGGCACCAGCACTGCCAGGGTACGGGGGGGGTGGCAGGTGTGCTTTTGTGGAGACTCTGCCACACCTGCTGATTTCAGTGCTCCCCAAGCCCCAGGGCTCAGAGCAGCATTGGTGCCCTGGCCCACGCCTTCCTTGTGTGTGTGACACCCCCGTGTTTAGGATGGCTAGCAGCTATCCTGGGGTGGGGGCGGCCCCAGGGCAGGTGGCAGCATGTCCATGGGCCCTTTGTGACACGCCGTGACATAGGTGCTGGAAGTGACACAACTAAGCCTCAGTGCTCGGAGCACGCGACGGAACAGGACGGGACAGAGCGTTGCCGTGAGGATTTCCCACAGCTGTTATGATCCAATTATTAAGGTTCTTTAGAAATACCTCTGCCCGAATTAAGGTACAAACGAGACCATATGCCAGTCAATAGTATGAGTTTTATTTGATAGAAAATATGAGAGAGAGAGAGAGAGAATAGAGAGAAAAAGAGAAGTAAGAAAAGAGGTGGGGGGGACAGAAAGAGGGAAAGAGAAAATATCACCATCCGTGGATCCCAACGATGTTGCGTTGATCCTCTCCAGCCGGTCTTCTCGGTGGTGGTGGTCCCCCCGAAAAGCACAGAATGCCATGGGTTAATATACACTCAGGCCAGGGGCAATGTCCAGGCATGTCCCCCCCAGGGGAGGGGCAGTCTCTTGCAGCAGACTCTGCTTGCATCACCTGCACTCCTGTGGTGCCAGGCCTAGCACTCTGGGGGGTCTGTGATGGATTGTGACTCCCCCTCAGCTGCCTCTCACGTGAAAGTCCCGTGGATGTAGCTAGTGAGGCTGGGGGTTCCACAGCTGGGCCAGTCTGTGTAAACCTGGCTTCTGTGAGCTGTGCTCTGCCCCCACCCCAAACTCAGCCAGGGATGATTCTCAGCACAGCTGGTGGCTTTTGCCTTCGTGGATGCATACCTTTCCCTCAGCTTGAGATGATTGAACAATAGGTTTCCCTTTATCTAATCTCAGCAGTTTGACTCAGTCCAAAGTCCCAGTCAGGTATCTTCAGGGAGGCTTCTTTGATTGTAGCTTCTTTATACACTTTTTGTTATAATGAGCAAAACTTTATATCAATGTTTGAGGCATGAACTATTTCAGTCTCTGACAACAGCGCACTCGTTCCTTGCTGACCCAGAGCTTTTCCAAGGCGTTCTTCCTGCAGGTGACCTCGAGGCCAAGCCACAGGACTTGGTGACCTGTGGCCTCCTCGAGGCTTCTCTTTTGCAGCTGCCCCCGAGGGCAGACCGCGGGACTTGGTGACTCGGAGCTTCTCCGAGGCATCGCCTATCCCTGTGGCCTGTGCCCTCGAGGCCAGACCGTGGGACTTGGTGACCATGGTCACCAAGGAGGAGGAGTCTCCTGTCCTTTTGGCAGGAGCCCTCAAGACCAGAGTGCAGGACTTGCTGTCCTGTAGCCTTCCCAAGACTTCTCTCTTGCAGGTGCCTTCAAGGCACGACTGCAGCACTTGCTTACCCAGAGCTTTCCCAAGGCGTCTCTCCTGCAAGCAGCCATTGTTCCGGTCACAGACATGGAGCAGAAACCCCCAAGCGAGCCCAAGGTGGCCTGGGAGGAGGAGGAGGAAGAAGGCCCTGGAGCTGCCCCAGCACAGCAGCCTGGAGAGGTGGAGCAGGTCCAGCCGCTGCAGACGGGTGAGTGGCGGAGCTGGGCCACAGGGCTGGTGCCTGCAGCCAGCTTGGCCCCATCCCATCCCAACCCATCCCCCAGGGACATGCCCATGGATAGACTAGAAGAGGGGCTGGGGCTGACCCCTGCTGCAGCCGTGCTGCATCCCCTGGGCATCCCGGGGCTGTCCCTGCCTGGGCAGCACAGGCCTGGGCTGTGTTCTCTGGCCTCTCCTGCAGCCCCTCAGCCCTGGCTGTGCTCACTCTTTCCCACATGCAGGCACGGACCAGACACAACAGCAGGACCATGCTGCTGGCTGCTGGCACTTTATAGGCCAGGTATTCTGGGCCATTCCCCCCCTGCTCAGCTCAGCATCAGCATTGGAGTGCTTTGATGGGACATCTCTCTTCCCTCCCCTTCATTTTCTTGAAGATGTTTCAGAACCTCAAAGGCACTCGACGCAGAGGGATCGACACCATGCAGACTGAGGGTGCAGCAAAGACTCACCCCATGCCCGCTCAGGACCTGCCTTCAGCTCCTAGTCCAGATCTTTTTGGGATGAGGGTTGTCTCCCATGCAAGTGAAGTAAGCAGTCTATGGACAGAGCTTGAGCCTTGCAAGCGCCATGTGGGTCCTCAAGCGATGGGCACTGGGCCCCCTCAGCCTTTGAGGTTGGCCCAGTGTGGTGGTTAGGGAAGGGAAGTACTTTCTGGGGGAAGCTGGGGAAGTTGTTTCCTTTGGCAACACTGCAGCTTTCCTTGTGCATTCTCCAGGTGCCAGCCTTTGTGAGGAACATGTACCTGAGCCTTGTGTCTAGTTCCAGATGACAGGTTCTTCATGGACCTCCTGAGGTTGAGCCAGGAACACCCTGCTGATGTCGCAGTGACCCTCCTGTGCTGTGCCCCATCTTGTGACAGGTACAGGGCCCACCTGCCTTGAGGGCTTAGGGCTGACCAGGCTTTAGGGCCCATCACCCTTTACAGCCAGTCCAGTGGGTCTGCTAGACAGTCAGCGAGTTCCAGGACCCAACAGCTGCCATTTCCTAGCCCTAGCATGTCAGCTGCCCAGCCTGCCGCCATGCTCCCTGCCTGCACCCCAGAGCACCATGTCTCTATCACCTGGGCCCCCATGGCTGCCCAGGCCACGGTGCTGTGGCTGAGACGCCCCTGACTAAGAGCTCATGACCCACAGAGCTGCTGCAATAATGTAGAAAATTGGCTAATAGATAAGGGACATACAGACTTAAACAAGCTGTTTCTTAACAATAGCCGTACTCAGCTAACTATGGCATAGATGCCAACTCTCTGGCCAATCAGCAATTTAGGGCACAATGGCCTTGCTGCAACATTGGGATAAGGCTACTGATAGGGATGGGGAAGAACCAATAAGAATATAGAAAACTGGACAAAGTTAGTATGTATCCATACATAGGGCAAATAGCCAGACTTAGGGCGTTGAAGCAAATAACCAATAATAATATGCGGTTGCAGAATATGCATTACCTAATTAACCACCCTATAAGTATGTATGCTGAAACTCAATAAACTGAAGCTTGCTGTAAAAACTCATATTGGGTTGTCAAGCCTCCTTTGTCTCTACAATGGTGACCCCCGACGTGATAGGGTCCCGTTCCCCATTTGGGTAAACGGCGCGGCCACGCAGAGACCCCAGGCACTTGGCTCCAAACCCAGGAGGGTCAAAGCAGTGCAAAGTGCACACACAGGATTGCCGTACAGACGGATTCCAGGCGCCGCCAGACCTGCAGACCTTGCTGCACCAAGGAGGAGAGCAGCAGAGACCTCGAGGGGGTGTAAGTGCGCAGTTCCCTAAATTGGGATGGAGAGGCAAGCTGCTCTGGAGTTATTATCTTGCTTTTTAGAAAAGCGTGGGATTAAGGATAAGGAGCTGCGGCGTGAGCTAGCAGGATTAGTAACGTGGGGGGTTGGTAAGGGTTGTTTTATTGATCCTAATACCCTTTTTGACCGTGATGAGTGGCAAAAATTAGGAGATAAGTTGAGGGATGCTATTCTTGAAGATGATAAGGTTGGGAAAAAGCTAGGCAAAGTGTGGATGATAGTTAGTAATGCTCTGGATCAATATCATGCAGAACAAAGGGTGGCTAAGGCTGCTTCCGAGCGGCTGAGTCCACCTCCCCCGTCTACCTCAGGGCAAGCTAACGACCGATCATGGTCACTGCCACCTTTAACAAACACAGTGCATATCCCCCTCTCCCATCCGCTAATGGAGGCGTCTGCCCCGATACACGGCGGGGGAGGGGCAGCGCTGCATCCATTCGCCCCTCCGGCTCCTGACCGCAAGTGGCGCTCCACCCCGATATCTCAGGACTCGGTTTCTCAGTCAACCAGTTTGGGGAGCCCCGATTTTCTGCCTACCGGGGGTCTGGCCAGTCCCAGTGGTGCCAGCTTGGGGGCTCCGTGCCAACACAGAACTGTATGGAGGCGAACTGCCGCACAGGCGGCTCAGGAGGGTGATGTGGAAGCCGCGACTGAGCTGTTGGGGGCATTCCCAGTAACTTACAACCCAGGAGAGCAAGGCGGGCGCACTGCTTCTATTTCACCCTTAGACTGGAAAATATTGTCTCAGTTGCGAGCTACCGTGAGTGAATTCGGAATTCAGGAAGAGCCTACTAGACAAATGCTAGACTATATCTGGGGATCAGGACTTCTGCTCCCCAGCGATATTAAAGGCATTGCACGTCTAATACTTACTCAACATCAATCTTTGCTATTTAATGCTCATTGGCAAGCACTCTGCCAGGAGTCGGTGGCTGCACAGTGCGCGCCAGGTGACCCACTGCATGGAGTCACTCTGAATGAATTGATGGGGTTAGGTCCTTATTTGAGACCAGAGGCTCAGGCGCTCATGGGACCAGACAAGGTTGGAGAGTCTATGGATTTAGCTTGGAATGCTTTGGATAAAATAAAAGCCCCCAGAGGCGTCCTGTCATATATGTCCATCAAACAAGGACGGGATGAGCCGCTGGGATCTTTTGTAGATAAGGTTGCTGCAGCAATTAAGACAGCAGGAGTGGCAGAATGCATGCAAGGGGCCACGATAAAGCAGTGTGTATTGCAAAATGGAAATGGGACAGTCAGAAATCTTATCATGACCATGCCGGGGAACTGGTCCATAGAGGACCTTTTAGAGAAAGCTTCACAGCTCCCTATAGGCAGTCAGGCTATGTTAATCAATGCTATCAAGGAACTGGGGGAGGGATTAAAGGCACAGGCAGAACCATCTCAAAACCAGGTGTTAGCGGCTCTTGCACCCCTCCCACAGTCAAAGCCACCTTCAGCAACGAGAAAAACAAAGCTCCATTGTTACCGTTGTGGACAGCCAGGACACTTACGGCGAAACTGTCCTGCTGGCGTGGTGTGGTGTCCTCAGTGCCAGTCTGCGTCACATAACTCTGTGGCTTGTTGGAAGTCTCAGGGAAACGGGAGTCGGAGCGCGAAGGGTTTTGTCATCATGCCCGCGTGATGACAAAAGTGGTCACCCCTGCCCAGATTCAACCACCTTGCACCCAGCCACCCCCGGAAGCCTCGGCCTGGACCTGGCAACCTCAGTAAACATTACCTTGGTGGACAACGCCCCCAAGCGGATACCTACTGGAATTACAGGACCAATTATAATTAATGGACAACCGGTGGGCGCCCTTTTAATTGGGCGATCATCTGCAACTATAAAAGGACTTGATATTTTAACTGGATTAATCGATGCGGACTTTCAGGGTACAATCGACATTATGGTTCGGACATTTCATCCACCTATTCATATCCCTGCTGGATCTAAAATTGCTCAACTTGTGCCTTTGCCACAGTTTTTCCAAAATTTATTTGGTAACTTCCCTCAGTGAGGAGCAGGAGGTTTTGGCTCCACAGGCCCCGCGGTTATGCTGACAGTGGATTTAGGGCAACGCCCACAAAAACGGATATTTTTGGAATATTCAGGCCAACGGATACAGTTAACAGCACTTTTGGATGCTGGAGCTGATGTCACGGTGGTAGACGAAAACAAGTGGCCGACCCAGTGGCCAGCCTATGCATCAGGAGCTACTGTTAGTGGAGTAGGAGGTATTACCATGGCTCGTCGGTCACCACGTTTAAAAATCACCATCGATGATAAGGTTGTGGATTGTGTGGTGCAGCTGCTACCGCTTCCTCCAGGAGTAAATGCTTTGGTAGGCCGTGATGTCCTAGCTCAAATGGGAGTTGTGTTAACATCAGAATCGCCTTTCTAGAGGGGGCCATTGCATGGGCTTTCCCCATCCGTCTTACTTGGATTACAAATAAACCCATATGGATGGAGCAATGGCCTCTGAAAAAGGAAAGTCTCGAACAAGCACATTGCTTGGTACAAGAACAATTCCAACAGAGACACTTGCATCTATCCACCAGCCCCTGGAATACACCAATTTTTGTGATAAAGAAAAAATCTGGAAAGTACAGACTGCTCCATGACTTACGTGCTGTAAATGAGCAAATGCAACCTATGGGAGCCTTACAACCAGGACTACCCAATCCCAGCATGCTACCAGATGAATGGTCTTTACTTATTGTGGATTTAAAGGACTGTTTCTTCACCATTGGATTACATCCAGACAACATGCAGCATTTTGCTTTTACGCTGCCCTCTATCAACCGTGAGGCACCTGCACAACGTTTTGAATGTACTGTGCTACCACAGGGAATGTGGAACTCACCAACACTTTGTCAACTGTATGTGGATACAGCTCTCAGGCCCCTTCGGGAGGCCTGGCCGGACGTAATCATCTATCACTATATGGATGATATACTGCTGGCACAGAGTGCACCTTTTACAACAGAACAGTTACAAACTCTGACTCATCACCTGCATGCTCAGGGCCTTATAATCACCCCAGAAAAGGTGCAGCACACATCACCATGGCGATACTTAGGATGGACAATAACAGACCATCAGGTCTGTCCTCAAAAACTGCAAATTCATGTAAACATTCAAACCCTGCATGATGCTCAGAAACTGATGGGTGATTTACAATGGCTTCGGCCTGTTATTGGGATTCCTAATGAACTGTTGAATGTCCTGCGGCCTTTACTGAAAGGTACTGACCCGGCAACAAGGGTCACTCTATCTACAGCACAGCTGGCAGCGATATAAACTATTTCTGAACGTGTTGTACAAAACCATACATCTTGTCGCCTTCTCGGTGTGCCACTGAACATCACTGTGCTGACTGGTCCTCAGTACCTTTTAGGTGCTATCACCCAGCATAAAAAGAAAACAGGGGAAAACACCCCCACCAGCAAAAATGAATATGATGTCTTGGTGCTGGAATGGCTAGCACCTCCCCTTCAACCACGAAAAACTATTCAAGAGGATATTATTACAATGGCAAATCTTATCAAATGTGGCCGCCAAAGGATAAGGGAGATCCTGGGAACATCGCCAGGGGAAATACAGGTACCATTGAAACTGGATGACCTGAACTGGTATTTATAGAATTCCATGGAACTCCAAGCAGCACTGCTGGAAGAGGGAACACTCATCAGTATCCGACCTCTCCAGCCTCCTACGCTGGCGTGGATGCCCAACCACCGATGGTTAGTAAAGCCATTGCGGTCAGCCTCTCCGCTCTCAGGAGCAGTGACTGTCTATACAGATGCTGGCAAACGCTCCCGTACAGCTGCTGCGATGTGGATGGAGGAGAAGCAACGGCAACACAAAATCATCAGAGGACTCTTTACAAACCCTGGAACTGTTGGCAGTGGTCTGAGTTTTTACTAACTGGATGAGCCAACCTGTTAACATCATCACAGACTCACTTTACGTTGCTGACATTGCCAACAGAATTGAGGAAGCGATGATCAGAGATGTTCAAAAGCGCCGACTAGCAGAACTCCTGATGGCACTTAAGCGCACCATTGACCAAAGGACAGACCCATATGCCGTGCTACATATAAGGAGCCATCAGTGGTCAGAGGGCCTTGGGGAAGGCAACGCCAGAGCGGATCAATTAGTTGCGGTGGCGGAAGCTCCAGTGTCCTCTTTTGAGAGGGCCCGCCATGCCCATATGAACTTCCATCAGAATGCAAAGGGTCTCCATAAAGGTTTTGGAATTCCACTGGCAGAAGCCAAGGCCATAGTGTGGGCCTGCCCTATCTGTAGTTTCCATAACCAGGGTGTTGGTTTGGGTATGGGAGTAAACCCTAAAGGATTACAAGCTAATGAGCTATGGCAGATGGATGTAACCCATGTCCCCAAATTCGGTAGACTAAAATATGTCCGTGTTTGCATTGACACATACAGACATATGATATGGGCAACATTACAGCCCGGCGAAAGAGCCCGGGATGTTATAAGGCACCTTACTAGTTGCTTTGCTGTATTGGGCAAACCCAAAGCTATCAAAACAGACAATGGACCTGCTTATTGTAGTGCCTTGTTGAAAAAATACATGCAACTCTGGGACATAAAACATACTACAAGAATTCCTCACTCCCCGACAGGGCAGGCAATGGTAGAAAGAGCAAATGCAACATTAAAGGGTTACTTGGCTAAACATAAAGAGGTTTCAGATTGTAGAGAAAGGCTTTCTAAAACTCTGTTTGTACTAAATCATCTGTGTATTTTTGGTGACCAGGATCTACCACCTATCCTAATGCATCATCAGGGTGTGGCACAGCCACCGGTACCACGCATGAAGGTCCTGTATAAGGACCCCAAAACAGGCATATGGGAGGGTCCAGTAGAGGTCATATATTCTGGCAGAGGTTATTTTTGTGTGTCTTCCTCTACAGGCCCCCTTTGGGTTCCCAGCCGCTGGGTGAAGCCTGCACTCGATCAACCTGGCACAGCCACAGGCGCCTCCGATACCGCCGTTCACTGAAACACCACGACTGATTCGGCTTCTACACTGTGCTACCGATCCCATCTTGCGGCGAGCCGGGGTTCCAGTCGAACGTTGGCAAACTTTATCAGAATTAATATATATTTTAAATAGCTTAGGCTCTGTGCCTTCTCCCCCGGATAGATACCCTTGTAGAAGCTGTGCTAATCTGTGGTGTCAGGCATGGTTACTTATTAAGTGTGGTATTTGTAAAAATCGTTGGTGGGTTCATCAAAAGGTGTATACTAATTGTTGCTTACATTGTACTAATACACGTGTAACCCAAATTGAGTTTGCACATAGCAGTATACAACGAGCCTTAGCTGAATTTACAGGCCTGCCTGGCTGGCAAGGTTTCCAGTTATTTGAATCTGAGGAGCAAAAGCTTATAGCTTGGATGCGTTGGGAGGCTCAGGATGCAGTGAATTGGGCTACATCAAATTCCGGATCCCAAATTACAAGAGCAGTGTGTACCAATTGGGTTTTGGAAAGGATCCCAAAGTGTTGGGTTATTAGAGAAAATGAGTGGGAGCGCACTAAAAGGCGTTTTGCTCCTGTGCATCCTATGCATGCTAGGGGTCGTTCTAACAGACGCCGCCATTGCAACCACTAATAACCCCCTCCATTCAATTGAGCCCAGGAAAAATTTGTGGGTTACCTGGGCAAGTCAAACGCATACTAGTGCTTTTTGCCTTGCACTTGCATCTGCTACTGATCCTTTTCGCACATGCTTAATCGGTGTCCCAGGCTTTGACAATACTAGCTTTGCACGATACTCAACTAACAACTGCTCGCAGGCTGTCAATGTTAGCCATTGTACTGCTCTTTTGCTGTCTGGCCTCAACACATCACTGCCATGGGATCCTCAAGAGCTGGATCTTTTGGGGAGCCGAGTCCTTAATGTAAGTGGCAATGAAACGGGCTGCATATCTTTTGGTAGTCCCACAGTAATTTTTAACAGCACCTGGTTGACTCCCCATACGGCTATATTTGCCAACACCCCTGCCCAATGTGGCCAGCATGGGAGCTATGGCTGGGGCAGTGGTCATGTACGGATTTGGGCTAATAAAAGAGCCCTTGCCCTTCCCCCGGGCGTGTTTCTCATCTGTGGAGACCGTGCATGGCAGGGAGTCCCGAAAGGTGCTCATGGGGGACCATGTTACTTGGGCAAACTCACCTTGCTTGCCATGAACAAAACCATTGCAGCCAATCTAATACATTCCAGAAAGAGACGCAGTCTAAAGTTGGACAAAAACTGCAAAGATGAGGTAAAATTGTGGAATCCAACGTCTCGGGTCTTTGCGTCCCTTTTACCACATGTCAGCACTGCACATGCATTGAAAACCTTAGGGAGGCTGGCCTGCTGGCTAAGCAAGCAGTCGAATGTTACCACAGAAATAATAGAAAAGCTATCCGCAGACATGGGTAGCTTAAGGCACTCCATACTGCAGAATCGTGCTGCCATAGATTTTCTGCTACTTGCTCAGGGGCATGGCTGTGATGAATTTGAAGGCATGTGTTGCTTTAACCTCAGCAATCATGGTGAGTCAATACACAGACAGCTACAATGGCTTAAAGAGCATACAGCTAAGATAACTGTGCAGAAAGACGATGGCCTATTTGGAATTCCTTGGAGTGACTGGGGTATAACAGGATGGCTTCGCTATATCATGCAGATAGGATTAGTAGCCTTACTTATTTTTGTTGGCATAGCTGTCATCTTGCCTTGTGCTTTGCAATGCTTAAAGAAATCATTGTCACAGACAGTAAACCAACTGTGGCTTGCGCAGACTCGTAAAGAAAACGGGGGAATTGTGGAAAATTGGCTAATAGATAAGGGACATACAGACTTAAACAAGCTGTTTCTTAACAATAGCCGTACTCAGCTAACTATGGCATAGATGCCAACTCTCTGGCCAATCAGCAATTTAGGGCACAATGGCCTTGCTGCAACATTGGGATAAGGCTACTGATAGGGATGGGGAAGAACCAATAAGAATATAGAAAACTGGACAAAGTTAGTATGTATCCATACATAGGGCAAATAGCCAGACTTAGGGCGTTGAAGCAAATAACCAATAATAATATGCGGTTGCAGAATATGCATTACCTAATTAACCACCCTATAAGTATGTATGCTGAAACTCAATAAACTGAAGCTTGCTGTAAAAACTCATATTGGGTTGTCAAGCCTCCTTTGTCTCGTCAGGGGAAGATCCCCCCTTGGGGCCTCCCACCCTGAACCCTGGCCCAGCACTGGCCTCTGTTTTGCTTTCTCCTGTTCCCCTCCTGTGGTGTTTCTGCCCTTGCAGCTTCTGCAGCCTTCAGGGCCTAAAGCTGCTTTTCCCCTTGGGATGGTCCCAGTGCCGCTTTTCCCCTTGGGATGATCCCGGTGGCTCAGGGAAGGCAAGGGAGGCTCAGCTCTCCCAAGCTTCGGCTGGGGAATCCCTGTGTCCAGAACTGCTTGGGTCAGAGTCACCCAGCAGGATGGAACAGAGCTGGGACACAGGAAATGCTCAGAGCAGAGCATTGGTATTGCTTTCAATGGTACATTTAATACAGTCTAGTAAAATTTAACACAACGGAATAAAATTTAAATTGAAATTTGTACAAGTCACATTTTATACCATTAAGTGCAATCTAATACAAGTGACATTTAAACAAATACAGATTAAACGCTTGCAACATTAAATACAATTGAAATTGAAATTCATACAACTTAAAATTAATACAAGTAAATCCAATTTAATGCAATGTAAGCTTTATTTCATATAACTTAAAGTAAATGCAAGTAGATACTATTTGATGTCATTTAAATTTAAACTGATCCAACTTAGTTTTATGTTATTAAATATAACTTAATACCATTTAAATATATACAACCTAAAGTTAATGCAAGTAAATACTGTTCAATACCATTTAAACTAATAGAAAAATTTATGCAACTAAATACAGTTTAACATAATACAATTTAAAACTAATACAAGTAAAGGCAAATGAATGCAATCTGAATTTAAAATCATACAACTTAAAGTTAATGCAAGTAAACACTATTTAATACCACTTAAATTTAAATGAATACAACTTATATTTATACAGTTAAATACAGATTAATGCAATATAAGTTTAAATTCGTACAACTTAAGACGAATACAAGTAAATACAAATGAATGCAATCTGAATTTAAATTCATACAATTGAAAGTTAATGCAAATTTTAATACTGCTTAAATTTAAACTAATACCACTTAATGCCACTTAAATTTAAACTAATACAAGTTAAATGTAGACAGTTAAATACAGTTGAATACAATTTAAATGTAAATGAATACAACTTCAAGTTAATACAATTTAAAATAAGAGTAACATCTCTCAATTTGATATCAATAGCTATAAAATCCCCAGGTGATGTGTGGGGTGTGGGGTGTGGAGTGAGGGCAAAGGGGACACGGGAACAGCAGCATGATTTACAGCAGCTTCCTTAGAACCATCCAGCAGTGTCTGCGCTGCTGGGGATGCCACCAGGAAGCTGCAGAGGAATCATGCTCCTACTTGGAGCTATGGTCTGTCTGCTTTTCATGTTTATAGAACAGGTGTTGCCTCCAGCCCCCAAATAAGACCCAATCTGGCCATCAGTTGCTGCCATCACTGCACTGTTCCTGGTGCAGCTTATCAGCTGCAATGGTGTTTGCACTGCAGGGATGCAGTCAATGCCTCAGCTGATCAGCTGGGATGGTGTTTGCACTGCAGGGATGCACGGAGAGCCTCGCTGGCTCCCAGGCCAATCCCAGACATGTCTCCCTGGGGCTGGGATTTGTCTGGGCACAGACAGAGGTCAAGGCTCGGGATCAGGCTTCCCCTGACACCTCCTCTCTTTTCTGCCTTTTGAACAGACCAGACTTAGGGACATTTCCTGCCCAAGGAACAATCTGCTCTCTTGCCCTTTGCTGCAGGCTGTTACCTTCTGCATTTTAGTCCACACGCGTTCTCCAGTTCTTCCTGCGAGGATGTCCATGGCATCTGCAATCAGTGACTGCAGCTGTGGCACCGAGATACAAATGATCAGTGTGGAATTCACAGAGAAATAATTTCTCTGAATACACAAATAAAACCCTAATTCCAGTCCTTTGCTCTTTGATGATTTTGTGACTCGACTTTCACACAGTGAGCATGGCCAGTGATTTTGTGACTCATCTTTCACACAGTGAGCATGGCCAGTGATTTTGTGACTCATCTTTCACACAGTGAGCACAGCCAATGATTTTGTGACTCATCTTTCACACAGTGAGCATGGCAAACACATCTTTGCTTCAGCCCTTGCATTGCATTCTTGTGGATCTAAAATCCTATAGCATTCTCCCACTGCATTCCCCTTCCAGGGTAGTCCTGGTATTGCCTCACCCTGCAGCCTTCCCAGCCCCTGGAACATGGTTCAGATGCTCTTAATTCAGAGACAGAGAGACAAGCCAGGGTGTCCTGCCTTTACCATCAGTGTAGGAAAAAACTGGGGAAAACTGGTACTTGGCCCCTGTGCAGCATGATCTGAATGATTGCCATCATTTCCCAG
>NW_028147337.1:0-23613 GCF_008360975.1 Lichenostomus cassidix | reverse complement strand
TATCCTTTATTTATAATAATTTTAGTGCTTTTTTCTTAATCACAGTAAAAATTTCACAGAAAAGTAACAGAAGCAGTCTGTCTAGGATCTTAAGGGTTTTTTTAGTTTTGGTACATTGAGAACTATTTACTTACAGTTTGAATTTTGAAAACTTAAGCAGTGGTAATTTTCTTCAAAATTTGGACTTGAGATCACTTTTTTAAAAACAGATACATTTTTCTTGTATTTACAGAATGCTTCAATTCCAAATTGTGTCTAAACGGAACTTTATTCAGCCCTCTCTGTGCAAACCAAAATTAAACACGCTTACTAAGAGAAGTACATATGATTTAATCAGTTCATAAATTAAATTAACCTGCAACAACATAAAAGACCCCCAAACCCCATTCTTTTGGGTCTTACAAACAACACCATTTTTGAGGAGAGGGCACTGGAAGAGGCATCAATAATTTCTAAAACCCATTTTTAAATTAGAGAACTGATAATAGTCAATGAAGAGTAGAAAGCTGCTACTGATAAATCGAAAAAACTCACCTACAGGAAAAAATCAGGAAGCAGCACAGTCACAGAAGGAGGACATGATAATATGTTTATACAAATGCAATGTAATGTTAATTATTCATTTTGGAAACAAAGCCGTCCTGGGAGTCTACAAACACCATTGAATTTCTTAAAAACAATTGAAATTATTGAATACTATTGAGTCTTCCTACTCCTCATTCTTTGCAGTCGTCCTGGGATTGTCACAGGTAGAAATTTCTGGTATCTTTTCCTCCACAGAAAACCTCCTCCCCTATGATCCACAGTTCTCATTCCCAATGAACATCCTGTGAAAAGTTATCTTTCCACTGTGGCTGTATCAGATGCTCTACAGGTAGCAAATGGCAGCGGCTTTGCTCTGAATTTTATGTTTTCTAGCAATTAATTATATCAATTCATCAATCCTCCCTTGAAGATTCAAAGTCTAAAAGGTGGCTTAGATTGATTTCTGTGCCTGTGTTTTGGAACCACAGGGAATCTCTCTGACCATACTCTCTAAGAACTCTCTGCTCAAGGTCAAATGGAAAACTTTTTCAGTCCTCCAGGATCAGTTCCTCCACAGCATCACCCATTTCTTTGACTGCCTTATCTTTTTAAAGAGAAGCAACTACAACTGAATTTTGTCCTGAAGGGAGTGAACCCTTTGGAGGAATAATCTCTGGCATCTGTAGTTTGTGTTTATGCAGAATGGGTCATTCACACGAAGTTTTGCAGCAACTGAGCATAAAGGAAATTCTTCTTCTTGTCAAACGAATGTAGAGTTTTGACCCTTTAAACTTTGGCTTAAACTGTGACTGGCTCCAGGTGTGATCCCAATGAAGTCCATTTGTAAAGGGCATTTTTAGGAGCTTTCTGAGGAACAATTAATGTTTTCACATTTTAAAATAACATATACATAAAACTCCCTGTTCACTTGAGATGGAGATGAAAAATCAAGTTTTTCATATAGATAACTTTTGTATTGAGGTTTTCTAGAAGCTTACTAGTTCATCCCAAAATCGTGTACAAATTGAGCAAAATAAAAAGCTTAAATTCTTTTCTCTTTCTCTGTTATGGCAAGATATAAACTGTCAGTCTATTATACTCAGGTTTTTCTCCTGCAAGGGAAGAAAAATTGATGGTTTCTCTTATTACTGCTGATGGGATTTCCTCAGTGTCTAATTTGTGCCTAGAGGAAGACTCTGTGAAATATTGTGGTGACCTAAACTGCCAGGGGCAGAATGTGTGCTCTTGTATTTATATACTTCTTGTAGTTATATTTTTCATCTGTGAAATGTGCAGGAATGGCAAATCACACCTTTCCTTCCTAGTGTTTCTACAAGAAGTAGAAAGGCAAGAAAAATCCATGAGAAACTCCTGTTGTACCAAGAGATCTCTAAACAACTTGTGAGGCCCTTGCTTGTTTTGAAAACACCTCTGATTTCTGTTCATTATCATAGTCTAATTTAGTTGTAAATTTTTTTAATGATAATGTAAAGATAAATGATAAATGGGTGTTTTTAAAATAGGCAAAATATGCTGAGTAGGGAGTAAAGCATCACTGCTTGGTTTCCTGTTGTGCAGTTCCTTCCATTCATCAGAACTGAAAAATAAGTCTAGACAAAACTGTATTTTTTTTTTTTTTTAGTATTACTGATTTTCTTCTTGGAGCCAAGAGAACACACTGAGTTTTGTGACACATTGGTCACATTTTAAGAGATCCTGGCCAATCTGTTGTTTTAGGTGGTGATTGCAGGAATACTGAGTGGTCTTGATTTACAACTGCATGAAATTTTGGCAGTCTTAGCTACGCTTCACTCCGAGTCTTGGGACTTATTCAAGCCAGAACTCAAATTTGAATGCAGAACTTACGAATTTTTATGAAAACAAACTGAGAAAACATCAGAGAAGATCCCAGTGCATTGGGATGGCACGTCACAGACAGCAGGTCTCATTATTCATTTCCTTTTTTTCTGTTCTCCATTCCACAGTCAGTACAAACACACCAGGAGACAGCTGCAGTAAATCTACTCAACTTTTGCATAATGAAGAGAGTTGAATCAAAGTTTTATGTGATTTGAGACAGTCATGTAGCTGATTAAAAAAACCCAAGTAATAAAATAAAAGAAATGACTATTTCCAGGTCCTAGGTATTTCTCCTTTTCCTTTTCCACCTCCTTTTTCATTTCTGTGCCCCTTTCCCTTTTCCTCATCCCTTTTCAAGGACAGAAGTAGACAGGAAAAGAGGAAGACACACAAGCTCTCATGTTTAGAAAATCCAGTTTAAAAAGCATTTCTTTGCAACAATTTTAGTCAGCTTGTCAAATAATTGTCAAATAATTGTCAAACCTCTAGAAGAACTGGCAAATACAAGGGAATAGAACCTCAAGGATAAGGATATTTTGAAACAGACAATAAGAAAGATTTTATAGTGGACCTGCAACATCATGGAGGCATGGGGACAGAAATTCTGAGCCAAATGAAAGAGAATTAAATATATGTTATAGGTTCTCAAAGCTTGATAGGATCATTCCTCTATTTCATGAAATTTGTGGATTGATGGCCTTAAAGAATAGAGCAACTTGAAATACAGGAGTTAAAATGATGAGTGTTTTCTGGATTCATCTTGGTGCCAGTTCAAAAAGGTGTTAAGTTTACTGACATTGAGTGGATTTCTCTTCTCATGAGCTTTCTTTGGTTTCTGCTTTGAAATGAAATGGCACGAAGGTAACAGTAGGCTAGGTCAGAGAACTTGGTTTTGTTTTTTCAGGCTTTCAGCTGGGGAATTTTGTGGGTCTCAGCTTCCTTGGAGAGGTGTACGGATGGCCCGTGGTTGGGCACCTACTCCTGGGGGATCCAGCTGTGGGTCAAAGGCCACTCTCAGCACAAGATAAAATAATTTATTGAGGCTTCTACACCGATGACATCACAGCCCAGGCCTGATGGTCCTGGTTTTACACCACTTCCAGATGAAATCCTGTCCTGCAGAGACCACTGGGGCCTCCTGCTCTGAACACCTTTTTCACAGCACATTCTCATCTCTCTCTTTCTGAAGGGCTTTTTCTGCTTTTTCTGCTTTTTCTCACATCAGCAGATCAAGATGTGCCAAAGATGCACATCAAAGCATCAGTAGAATGCTGTGAAGAGCTAGTTACTTTTTGAGTGGTATTACACATGTGAAAAAGCTCTTAGGGCCACAGATTTGTGAGGAGAAGCAGCACCTCTGTAAGATTTAAAAAGATCCTTTACCACAGTCTTACAACTTTAGGTAATCACTTGATTTTCACTGATTTCCTTATGTGTATGACAAAGATATGTGTAGGTCGAGAATAATTATGGCAAAAGATGTTGTAGTGTTCTTGGTATGGTAGCCAAAGATGATAAAAATCTCATTTAAAGAGAAAAAAGGCACATATCTACGTAATATGAAGACATTCCAGATCGTCCAACTTTTTATTCAGTTTCCAATATAATCAGTATCTCTGGAATACCTATCCTTGCTTCTTGGATTTTATTGGGACAGAGATATCAGCATAGGTGGAGGTTGTAAAAGGAAAGTAAAATGAGGAATATAATATCTGTACTATGCAGCTATTTGATCAGCGCAGGCAAATAGAAATTATCTTCACTTGATGTTAACCCAAAACTGTGAATATTCATTCGGACTTCATAGCTTGGACCTTCACAAGTGCTCCTTTCCTTTTTGTCTTCTTCCATGCAATTTTTTTCATTCTTTCCCAGGTGAAGAGTCTGCACACCTAATGTGTAATAATTACAATGACACTATAAGTTAATAGGTAAAATTAATGAAAAGAGAATTTTTTAAAACACTTTTTCTGTATGTATTCAAACAGCGGATGAGAAGGCATAAGAAAATGTTGACAGAGATCTACCTGTTCTAACTTTGCTTTAATTTATGGGAAAGGGAGGGAGTGCAGGAAAAGGAAGAGAGCAGACTTGACACTTTGGGTCAATTTTGGTTTCTTCAGTGCTGGCCCAACAAAGCAATAAATGTTGACATTTTCAGTGGGAAAAATAGTCTTCTGTGCAAGTGGAAGACAAGTGGGAGGAAATGAAAGCTAAAAAAGAAAAAAAATTACTTGGAATACTGTCATGGGACTGAAGGAATTCAAAGGAGCCATTCCGGTGGCTAAGGATGTGGATTGAGAGGACCTCTCCTCTGTTTGCAAACCATTACCAGGCTACAAACCTGCTAAAGAAAACAAAATACAAGTAAATATTAAAAAGTAACTTGAGGTGCCACATTATAGTAGCTACATCCACAATCCGTGTCAGCTTTTACCAACCGAAAAGAGTGTGTAGTACAAAAAGCTACACATCTGCTGAGCAGTGGGAAACCACTCATCATCATGAGAGGGATGAGCTTGTTCAGCCTTCAAACAGCAGAACACCCTTTTAATTTTGAGAATTTTTTTGGGGTTTATAAAATTGCATTCATGACCTGTTTATCCCTAGATTTTGAGTGCCATGCTTTATTTCAAATACCTGATTTCAAAACCCACCGGTATAAATAGGCCACAATGTCCTATCCATTAGTGTCTCTGGGACTGTCTCCCAGCAGCATCCTCATTTGGGGCACATCAGAACTGCTGTGTCACAGTGCCAAGGGTTGGCAGGTGCCACCCTCTCCTCACCACTGAAATGGCACTGCTGGTTCCATGTCACCACTCAGGTGAAACCATTGCTCAGGAAGCTCTTGCAGCTTTAGGGCTTTTAGCAGCTACTCACACTCCGTATTTCCTTGTTTAATAAAGGTGAAGTGACAAAAATAACATGACAGAAGACATGGCATTATGCACTCTGCCACCTCCAGATCAGAAGAATTACAGGGCTGAAGTTATACAAGAAATACTAGGCTCTAATATTAAAACCTTCTCCTGAGGAACACATATTTCCATGAGGACATTATTTTATATATTCACTGTAGCTCTGGAACAAACAAGATCAGAAGAGGCTTGTGCTGAAGAGAAGTTTGAAGCTTAGTCTTCGTATGGGGAATTGGTGACTGTTGATGTCAGGAGAGGCCTCCTTTTGCTGTGTTGCATTTTATGACTCAGCTGTTATTTATCATTTCAGTATTTAACCATTTGTGTGCATCCAGCCTTCCTGCTAACCTCCGTTCTGGAATTGCTCTGTCCTTTAGGGAACAGAGCAATTAAAATTTTAATCCTACAAGGGATCCCAGTCAGTCTCTGGTTCTCAAAAGCACAGGATTTAAATTGCATCACCTGAGATTGGGTGGCTTGAGTGAACATTGTCTTCATTCAGCAGAAGAATGTCACTGATTTTAATATTCACTGGAACTGTTCCTTCTCCCACAGTTTGGGCTTTGAAACAAATAAACGCCTTTGGGGTGCTGGATTTGCTTTAAGCTGTGAAATTGGCGTTAAATACATTTGAGGTTAACCATCTGTTAATGACATTAAATGAAAGATTTAGCAAGTCAAAGAAATGTAAGTGATAGCTCTCGGAAGCCTTTCACCTGTCTTTAAATATGACAAGAAGGTGAAAATTTTCGAGACCATTTTTGGTTTCTGCATATAAATTAGTTGACTTTAATTGAAATCTTTCAGAACTTTCTTTTAGCATAGTTCCCTGCTTTTACCTTGAGTTTATTAAATTTTTATGTCTTCCATATTCTATGCATTTAGTTTTCCAGTAAATGACTACAGTACAGTGTTACCAGATTTTAGTGACCTAGAAGGATGACCTCTTCCTGGAAATCCTGATGGCAGAAGCTCTTAGATGTTGTAGAAAACTAAAATTTTCCATGAAACTGTGCCTGTGTTCCCTCTGTTCTGTGTTTGTTTTTACCTGGCTCTGTCCCTGCACAAGCTCCAGCTGACAGGATGGAAAAGGAGTCTCAGAATCTCACCTCGATTTTTCACTGGCAGCTTTTCCTCAAACACAAAAAAGGGGCACCTTTATTTAAACCATACTTAGAAATTAAAATAAGACATTATTATGCAAGGCATTTGTGTAGCCCTTTCTCTGTAGTACAGCATTTGATGTACAGCGTTATGCAAAAATAAAAGCATAGAGGGGTTTCAGTGTATCTTGAAGTCAGATTTGTATTAATCCCAGACCTGTTCTGAAAAGAAGAGCAGGTTATTTTTAGCTATACTGGGTAATGATGTAAACAGAATTTCTTTCAAGTAATTTTTTAGCTGATAAGAAAATGAATGTTTTCTGTTGGATACCATCTCGATTGACCTAAACACCTCTTCATAAAAGAGACACAATTCAACTCTCTGAGCATTAAAAATTGCTGAGTTTCTGTGGTCTGCATTTTGCAAGAAGGGCTTGCTAAATCGAGGACCCCGTGACCTCAAAATCACTAAAGCTGTGTTGCAGTCTCATGAAATCTGAAGCTTTTTATGGTTTATTCTGAATAGAATGGGAGGCAGAAATGTGTTTTGTGGTGTGCCACAAGTGAAGTGTCGTGGAGGGAGAGGGGAGCAGAAACTGAGCCTGTAATTATTGATCTCTGGGATATATGAAAGTAGGCCTTTGAGGGCTCTTAACTGAATTCATAGAATCATCACCACAGAATCATCACGGCATGGCCTGGGTTGGAAGGGACCTGATCTTTCAGGTCCCTCTCCCTGCCATGGCAGGGACACCTTCCACTATCCCAGTCTCCAAACTAAACCTCATCTCTGTCAGTTTGAAGCCATTCCCCCTTGCCCTGTCACTCCATGCTCCTGTAAATTGTCCCTCTCCGTCTTTTTTGAATGCTTCCTCATTCTGTATAAAAAGTCTGGTGATCCATTAGCAGGAAGGTTTGTCCACTGACTGTGATTAACGCAATATTTTTGTGAGTGCAAACCCACCACCCATCTCCGTGCTATACCCAGCTGATGAACTGTCCCTTAACACAAGTGACACCAAGTTCTCCTTTCCTTTCCTGGATCTCTGGAGCTAAAGGGAGCAGTGAGGAGGGAGCTGTCACTGGGGCCACATCTGGGCTGTGGTGAAGTGACTACACTGTCAGTTGTCCTAAGGGAAGGTACTTTCAGACAGAAAATGACACTTTTCTGATCAGCGTGAGAGAGGAGTTTTGGTGCTCAGACGGCAGAATTCCCTGTGCCAGGGCTAACAGGGTTATGTCATGCTCCCCTGCCTCTACATTGAATTTGCTGACTCAAATTCTGCCAAAATTTTCCGTTGTAAAGGGATGACTGATTTTTTAATACTCTGATGAAATTATGTGAAAGTATACCAAGGCTACTCGATTGATTAAATGGTTCATTTTTGAGGAGGTCTCAGTCCCTGTCCAAAGATAGGTCAGTTTTTTCCTGACCCTTGCTGCTCATTTCTCTCACCTGTTAGTGATGGTGCCAGCACAGAATCTTTTATTTTTACTTTATTGAGACTTTTTTTTTTTTTTAATCGGGTATTTAATGCATTTTCTGTGAACGTCATTTTACAGTGCTCTTTGGTGAATGTCACGAGCACTCGCAAGGTCCTAAAATTCAGATATTATGGCAGGATTTACAATGCCATCTCTTGACAGTAGTTTTTTTGCTGATTCCTAGCTTTTTTGTTATATGAGAAGACTTGCTATGAACATTATTTTCTTAGATTCATGGGCATAAAATTTCTTTATTAATAATTTTAGTCCAGAAAAACTGGTATCTGCGCTGATCAGGGGTGCAAATTGCTGCCCTAAGTCTGTTGTTGGAGCTTTTGCACACTGAATATAGTAAGGGCCCAAGCTGTTAAAAACTATATTTAATTATATTTTAAAAGAGTTCTATATATTCAGCAACGTTCCACAGCAATGCCAATAGTTAAGTACCTTTTACCATCCGAAAATTATGTGCAAGATAATTAAGAATGTCACTCAAAGAGGGAGAGACACTCAGAGGAAGTGTACCCAAGAGAAATTGCCTATGAAAGCCCCTTTTCACTTTAGAGAGGACCTTGCAAGGGCTCTGATGTTGTTTGGCTACGTTTAGCTTCTAGAAATAAAAATAAAAAGAAGTTACAGGAGTTGGTTGTCCAAAGAGATGTCAGCATTTGCCAGACACCAATGTGACACCATCTTGGTTAGATTGCAGCTACACAGTTCTTTGATTCACTGTTTTCTTTAAACCATTTTCCCACATTATTTAAAACTCCTGTCTCTGATATCCATCTCGTGCATGCACGCATGAAGAGTCTGAAATGTTTATTTTAATCCCTTACAGGACACCACATTTCTGAAAGTCTATTTATGCAGCTCCTTCAGTGCTCTGTGGGGCCATCACCCCGATTCTTCAAGCCATGAAATGTGGTCCAAAATAAGATTAAAGCAATGCAGTTGTCTTTTAACAGTGTAGCAGGGAATGTGTTAACTCCAGACTGTGCAACAGACCCAATAACCCCACGGTCTGTGTGTTTATAGGCAGCAGCTTTAATGGCCCGTTGTGATAGATGAAAGATATTAAAATCATACAGTCACTGCCCGGTCATTTACAGTCAACAGAGGGCTGAGAGTGAAAGGTCAGGCCTAGGAGAGTTGGAAAATCTGCTGAGCAAACTCTGGAGCAGGGAATGGGCTGCTCCAGGGACTGCAGGCCATGGCTGATTTTTCTGCTGTTGTTGTTGTTGTTCCTGGCCACGGGTAAGTTTATGCACAGCCCAAGGCATTCAGAATGAAATATTCCCCTTTATTCATGTCAAAATAAATGTGCACCTGATCCACTAGAGGGTTTCTTTAGTTGAATACATATACCTGGTGTGTTTCCTAGAGAAAGAGATTTGTTTTGTTTGATCAGCCCTTTCCAGGCCGGCTGTTCAGTGTGAGAGAATGATTTCCAAACTGGTTACTTCCCAGTGTGCTGAAGGTCCCGTTACTCCCAAATGCATTTTGGCCTCTGGGCACTGCCGCTGCCAAGCATGTGGTGCTGCCTTTGGGGATCAGCTCAGGTGCTGGCTCTGGAAACTGGAGCATGTGAAAAACAAGGATCCAAAAAGAGCACAGTCAGCAGGGCCAGCAGTAGAATCACTGGGGAGAGAATAATGAAGTGTCCATTTTATTTTTTGGTTCCCTGAATAAGTCTGTGTCTCCAAACCAATCGGTTTATTCAATCAGTGGGGGTCCAGCAGCAGGATAAAGCATGAAGATGACCCCAGCACCCCAATGTAAAGGTGAAGGTAAATTCAGGTTGCTTTAAGCCACTTTTCTCTACTTTGTCGTGGGATCTGGCTCAGTCTTAACCCACTCCCAGTGTGCCACCAGAGTGGGACTTTCTGTGACATAACCGATGCTTTCTGTATCTCTGTGCTTCTCTTGCTTATTGGCCTTTGGTGGCTGCAAATGTGGGAACAGCATGACTTTCTCTGGTTACACAGCTGATAGTGATTCCTGTGAGAGCTGGGGAGCACTGCTGAGACATCCCTTTCCATGAGTTATATCTCTTTCCGAGAGGGCAGGGAGCTGATCACATCCTTTTAAGGTCTCTTTACTCTCATGGGATGGCATGTGGAATAAGTGGGAATAGAGCAGGAGGCTGCAGGAATAACTAGTGTCTGAATTTCTTGTTGTGCCTACAAAGAGAATGTTTTAGTGTATCCTTCGTGAATGAGGGACAGAAATGTTCTCTAAGTGTATTCAAATACTTAGATTAGCACAAAACTGTGGTGCTGGGGATATGTTTGCCCTTCTGCATTAATGCCCAAGCTGGTTCCTGCTTTTTTGCGGAGCAGCAAGGCATCTTTAGCACCAGGTTTTTGTTGGTTGTGAAAGTCAGAGTGCAGCAGCCCCAGCCAGTGCCTTACATAAACCCTGTGCCTGTGCAATGGACTGCTGCCACTGTCCTGTTTGGAGCAGCAAGGTTTCCTTTCTGACCTACTTTTCTGGTCAGTGCCCTGAGCTAGGCCCTCAGGAGAATTATTAGGACATTGTACATGATTCCCATGCCACAAAGCTGCCCTGAGCAGCCAAGGAACGATCCTGTCAGCCCAGAGGGACCCACAAGCTACTAAACAGCTCCCTTGTGTTCTTTTCCTGCTGCAGCCAGCCCAGCAGATGGATTTAGTGTGCTCTGGAGCAGGCAGGAGATCCTCAGATGCACGGGGATGACCAGGAATGTGAGAATGGTGCTCAGGGATTTGCTGAACGTGTCCCAGCCATAATTATGTGGGATAAATGGATATCAAGGAGAGCCATACCTTGGAGTATAGTGGAGATAGTTTGGGCAGACAGAATTATTGGTTTTTTTAGCTTGGAAAAGGCCTCCAAGATCAGTGAATCCACCCTGTGACTGATCTCCTCCTTGTCACCACCCCAGGGTACTGAGTGCCACATCCAGTCCTTCCTTGAACACCTCCAGGGATGGGGACTCCAACACCTCCCTGGGCAGCTTCTTCCAAGGCCTGACCACCCTTTCCATGGAGAAACTCCTCCTGATGTCCAACCTGACCCTCCCCTGGCACAGCTTGAGGCTGTTCGCTCTCATCCTGTCCCTTGTCACCTGGGAGAAGAAGCTGACCTCCACCTGGCTACCACCTCTTTCCAAGAGGAAATTGAAGGAATGTTGAAGGAGTAACCTTGGACATAATGAAACAAAATGGAATTTCATAAACTTTCAAATAATTATGATACATGAAACATGTAGCATTTCATTACAGAAAAATCTTCTTAAAAACCGGATAGGATGTTGTTAAACACAAAATCTGCATCTGTGAAGATTTTCATGGAGTAAAAAGGGTATGGGTGGGAAAAACTCAGCTGTGGGTTTGTGTCTTGGCCTAGGCAGGTACCTTGGATGGTAAAGGGCCGTCATCAATCCTTCCCCCTCTCAGAGCTGTTCCAGAGGGCACAGATACACAGACCTGAGTCTTCTTGTTGGTTTTTCAATACAAACATCAATTCTGTACCATAATTTCCTACCCACAGCTTCTACACTGTAGTATTATTCTTTTACAGTCATCATGTTCAATTACCCTCATGTTTACCGGAGACAAAATTTTGTGCTCTGTTCTGCTCAGTTCCTTGCAGGATGTCTGACTCTGGGAGGGAAAATCGGTTTCACCAGGCTCCTCTGCACAGGAGGAGACAGAAGAGGTTGGGAATTCTCCCAACAGAGAATCACAGGGACGTGGTTTCCTTGCTCAGGGAGTCCTTTTAGGCTGAGAGGAAGAAAACAACAGCAGGGGAGAGGCTCTCAGCCAAAGGCAGGTTGAGGGCAGCACATCCTGCAGTGACGAAAGAAGTATGGCAAGGAAAGCGTGCAGGTGATCCATCATGCTGTGCCTACAGCTCCTGCACGAGTTCTGTTGTGCTCATAGAGTGCCTGGGTTAAGCAAACCTCCTGTAAAACTCACCATCTGTGCTTATGCATGCCCTGAGCTGCTGACGAGTGTCCAAAAAGCTGCAGTTTGGCAAAAAGAGCCAGTCTCCTCGGGTGGCCGAGCAGGATTTCACTGCCCAGGGTGATCTGTTATCCCATTCCCGACAAATGCCCTCAGGAGTCTGTGCCTCAGGGATCAAAGAATAGGCAATTTCGCAATAGAAGTTTAAAGAGGTCACAGCCCCACTGTGGTATGACCTAAACCTGAGGCCTCAGGGCTCACCAGGGTGCTATCCTGGCCATGGAAGCGACTTGGCCTGGCTATTTTTGTCCTGGCACATCTGTGCAAGTTTGGATCTGATTTAGACATTATGAGCAGACAGATTGCATGCTGAAATAAAAGTTAAGGACTTATAATCAGGCATGCAAGGCACCTGTGAAAAAAATTTAAAAAGTGTTCCATGCACCTGGAAGCTTGAAAACTTCAGCATTTCTGACAAAATATTGTCTTTGTTTCTGTGTCTCTGTAGCTTCTCAGAACTCCAAGGGGTGTTTTGTGTCTTTGAATTGTTGATATCTCAGGACATCCCAAGTTCCACATCCAAGGCTGTCATCATAATTCCTGGTCACGATTTTGACATTGCTAATTTGAAAAGACAGATACAATCTGCAGATGTCATCCTAATATTCCAAAGTATCCCTGTGGCAGATTCCTATGCCTTCTTGAGAGCCCTGCTGAAGGTGAGCCCAAAGACCCCAAATCCCTGGGCCCACGGGCAGGTGTTTGGCACTCCTAGAAATGTTCCTATTGCCTAAAAAAACCCATGGAATGTGATTGCAGGGACCTTTTGCCGGCTGCCAGGCTGCTGGTGTCACATCCTGCAGCACAGTTTACCACCCGTGCATTTGCTTGTGGGGATGCCGGGCAAACAAATGAATTGGAATTATCAGGACTGGAAAAAAAGAAAGCACTCCACTCCCTGTTTCCCAATTTTTTTCTGTCCTGAGCTAGGTGTGTGTGCGCGTGTGGGTTCTTTCTTTCCCCTCAGATTGGGGTTTTATCAGCAATCTGGGTGACAGGATGAGCTCAGATGTTAGGAGAGGGGCTGCTAAAGTTCAGGAGGGCCGAAATGAGCAGATGCTGCAGGGTTGGGGACAGGAAACATCACAAATTGCTTTCGCCATGAGAATTACTCTCAGCTTTTCCACGATTTCTCTGAAGTGTCTGCTAACAGTGGGTGCCTTGTTCAGAGGGGAGAAGACAACCATGACTGGTGAGGACCATTAGCTCCTAAACCTTGAAATCTGTTTTCCCTCCAGCATCTGGGAGTGCCTCTGGAGCTCTGTGGGGCCAAAAATCAGCTCCACCTCGTTCTGTTTGTCAGGCAAGCTGCAGCCCCTGTTCAAAGCAGCAAAGGATGGCATTGTATGGGAGGAGGAGAAACTATGTGCCCCTGCCTGGGGCTGGCTGATCATTACTCTGGCTGCCTAATTGCCACGATACAAAAGGCTTTGAGAGCTGTTCAAGGGCACTGAGCACTCTCTTTCCTTAATTCCTTTCAAACTGGCTTGTAAAGACAATATTGCCCATCCACTTGTAACCTGGAGGTTCGATCAATCACAAATCCCATTCAAAGGAAAGGACTTGAGGGAGTAAAGCTGACAAGATTTGTCCATAAATACTGGGTGTTTTGACAGCTGGATGGAGTGCACGTTGCTGGTTGTGTTTGCCAAAGAATGCGTGTGAACTTGAATCTTGGAGATTGAATGCATCAAAAGTGATGTTTCCATATAAAAGTAACTTTAATCACTGTTATGTTTTTAGACATGTGGTGCTGATCTGGTGCGAGGTGTAATAGAGACACTTTAAATACTGCTCAGGACAAATTTAGGTAATCCAAAGGAACTTTCGTAATTCTTCCTCTTTCTCCTTTTCCCTCTTATCCTGAGGTAAACCCTATGGTTTCCTCCTATGCCATTTCACTTGTTGCCCTGTTTTTCTGATTGGGAACCCTTGCTGTACAGATTTCATGAGCTCATGGAAGACTTCAGAAGAGTCAGGATCAATAAATCAGGGTAAGGGGTGAGCACAGGGGTTGCTTCGGCCGCTGGCAAAAGATCCTGTAGTGAGAGAACAGGAAGAGCACTCAGATGGCTCTGGGGAGGAGGTTGCCACCAAGAAAGAAGTACAAACCCTTTCTGTATGTCTTGCCTCCAATCTTACTGATCAATCTGTGCCTGGGAGAACTGGCTTTGTAAATAAAATCACTGGGAACTCCCCAGTTCAGTTTGGAAAGCAGTGACATTAGAGCCCATTAAATAATGTACTTTTTGTCACCTCCCCGGGCTTGTGCAAGGTCACACCCAACATCCTTGCTGCTAAATGGGAAAGGTATGGGTTTGATGGATGGAGTGTGACATGGATTAGGAATTGTCTGGATGGCTGATTTCATCAGTCAGCAGCTCAGTGTCCCAGTGGAAATCGGTAACAAGTGGTGTCCCACAAGGGTCCATACTGGGATCACCATCATTTAATATCTTCACCAATTGTATAAAGACCAATTCTTTACTAAAGCCTGGAGTGGCTGGGCAAGAGGCAACATGTTTTAACTGAAAGAGGGTAGAGTGAAAAAAACCCATTTATAATGAGGCTACCGAGACTCAGAAACAAGTCCTCAGTTAGCCCTTCTTGCACAGCTGCTTATTTTGTGAACCTGTAAACAAAAAACAATTCTATAAATGAAAAGTCCAGTATTTTTATCACTCACCAGGTAAGCAAAGATAAAGAATAAAAAGCAACACCTTTTTTTAAAATAGAAATATGAGAAAAACATGTTAATGAACCAAAGACATGACATATTTCCATCTATATAATATTTTGAGCTTGATATTTAGCTGAGAAGCATTTATTTGTCTTGAAATGACTCCCCTTTACTTACAGAACCAGAAAGGAATACACAATGGATGTATTTTTTTTTGTCCAAACTTTATCTGTAAGCTGAACAAAATGATATTTTCACCACAGAAATTAGCACTGCAGGGTGCTGGTTTTTAAATGGGGAATGTCTGTCATGAAAGCCCACTAACCGATGCCCTTGGCTAGAGAGAAAAGTCTGTCAAAAATTCATTTCTTTTTGATCTGGGTGAAAACCTCTTTTAATTGGGTAAAACTGTAATGGGGTCTTATGAAAATAAACAATTTCTGGCTGCATTACTGTGGATAAAAAACGAAGGAGCAAGCAGCTGCTGGGATTTTGGAGCTGCACAGCTTTTCACCTTTCCTAGTTAAGTTGCTTTTTAGTATTTTGGAGAGATTTTTTTGAGTATTGCGTCTGAGCTTCTGTGAAATAATTAAGCTGATGGTTCTGGTTTCTAATGGAGAGCACAGAAATCTGCAAAAGCCATTGGGCAAGTTCTGCTGAGTCTTTCACCTCAGATCAGTAGCTCTCAGGTCATTAATCACGCTTTATAAGCTTTAATAGACTAAGTGTTTTAAAGACATCTGCTGAGTCTCAAAGAATAGAGTGCAGACTTTGCTCTTCTGAGATTTCTACATTAGAGCAGCAATATTGTTGGGAGAAGAAAAAATTGACCCAGCACAAAAAAGCATGGCCTCTCCCTTTGCTTCCTCTTCTGCTGCAAGAGAGGATGATCACACAAGTCATTTATAATTGGAGACTGAGGAAATTAAGCTCTCCAGGTACTAAATGTTTTCTTAGATAAAGGCATTGTCACCACTTGCTCAGGCAGTGAGCATGCAAAGACAGAATATAAAGAAAGAAGTGCTTTGCATTACTTAATTGTGTGAATAAAACACAGTTTTGTCCTGAACAGCACATCATGCATGCCTGAAAATTATTGCAGGTAACTGCCCTTTTGCTTATTTACTCTTTCACTTATTCAGTCTCTCAAGCACATATTTTGGTGAAAGCTGCTGTTGTGTGTCTTTCACAAAAGATATTAATGTAGTTTGCTTTGTCTCACATTTTAAGTGATGCTATGCCAGGCTTGGAAGCTTTTTCTGAGTTGGGTTAGTGAGTCAGAAATATCCTTCTCTAAATACACATTTGCACTTGTTACCTGTTCAGTTGTAGTTACTTTTTCCATATATTTTCCAGACATTTTACCGCCAGGTAGGATCTTCTCAGTACCACAAAACACTTCCACAATGGAAAGGGATGACAAGGTGGAAAGGAGCAAACTCTTGGTTATGGATACAGCTGTGTTCCCAAGCGATGGGGCAGGAAACAGTTGTGGGATGCTTTTGCCCATATTTGTGTAAATTGTCCACTTTCATTCAGTGTTGTGTTGTTATTTTGATTCTTGTGAGGGTAATTTTCATTTTGGTTTGGTTTAGTGGGTTGGTTTTTTGGTGTAAGCGAAGGTTGTGTGCTAAATTTGGATTTTAATGATAATTCCTAAATGAAGCATCAGTGTTTGAGCTAAATGCTTGTCCTCTACTCTCACATTTACTCTTGAGCATGAAGGGGATGCTGGGGAAGTTCAGTACCTGCTGTTTGAAAGTGCTTTACCTCGAATGTGTGAAATCAGGGTGAATTCTGCCTTCTCCCACACTTTGCTGGGAAGGACCCCAATTCCCAGGCTGCCTGCAATCAGAGTTGTGTTTCCATTTTCCAAACACAGCAAAGCAGAGGCTGAAAGTGTGATGTCCTTGCCATGAAGCTGAGGAGCTACTTCCCTTCAGTCCAGCTGATATTTAAGGGCATCGAAACTCCCTCCAAACTGTATTAATGGGGCAAAATCCCCGATGCTGGGATACAACACCGTGTTTTAACTCTGCTCTCCTGGTTCTCCTTTGGGAGAGTTCCACTCGGTGGGCGTGGGGGAAAACATCAGCTGCAGAGCTGCTGCTCGTTCCCGATGTTTTTCTTACGATACTTGAATGAAGTGTCTTATGCTGAGTCAGATTTTTCATCTGAGATGATTTTTCTTCCTGACTTTTTCTATCGGTTAGGAGAAAAAAAGGAATAAAAGAAATAAAACAAGAAATTTGCATGTAATCCAGAGTCATTTCCCTTTTCCTCTCCTCTCCGTTTCTCAGTTTGGTAGTGAAGACATTGATTTCTCTTCCAGCCCTTTGAGGTCCGGACTAAAGCCAAGAAAATGAATAAGAAGGTAAACAGAGGCAAAGAAAAATAGATACATGATCAGAGACACAGAGCAGGTTCCTGGCAGAATGTGGAACTGAGCCCTCTCACTTTCTGCACAATCCAAGCTTGCCTTAAAAGGGAAACTGAAGGAAATAGGTCAACTCAAATAACATTAAATCATGCTGGATGAAAACATATCCCACTCCTCTCAGAGCTGCAAGATGACACACAGTTTTTAAACTCCATTTACTGATGAGCATCTGTGGTGTACCAAGAGGGTCTGTGGGATCTGAGCAGTGTTCCTTGCTGCGTGTGACAGTTTTCCTAACAAATTTCTCACTCTATCTGCTCTCAGCTGTTCTCTTTTTTTTTTCTTTTTTTTTTGCACAGGAAACTTGAGTCATTGCCACTTTTTATTCTCTCCTCACTGCTTAAATGGGATCTTCCTGCACCTCCTGCATTTTCTGTGCCCTCTTTCCATTTTGTGAGTATTTTACTCTTCTCTTCGTGTAATTCCAACACTTCCTCACCTTCTCTCTCACAATAAAGAAAATGAAAGCCTTATGCTTTGGAATTCTGAAATAAAATTCTAGATTAACACTCCCTTTTCAGCTGCTTCTGGGGAAAGACGAAGGCAGCTTTATTTTTTATTTTTTTTCCTGAAGTTGTTTATGGTCCTGCTCTTGAGTTCAGAGTTCTGCTATCATGCAGGGTACCCTAGAAAAATATTCCGTTCAAATTCCTTGCTGAATATTTAATAAATAGCAAACACATTCCCTACTGGTCTTCATGCAATAGCATCTTTTGCAGGAGGAGCCCTGGGAAAGGTGTCAGAGTTCAGGCTGAATGACAGAAAGATGAGAGGGAATTGTATTTGTCCTTAGAGAAATGATTAAGAAAGGGAGGTGGAAAATGGAATGGAATGCTACTATTTACTTCTTGAAACTAGTCTGTAGATAGATATGTTAGAGAGTCCCAGAAAAACCTCCAAATATCACTGCAGAAAGATGAAAGGGATTTTTCCATTTCTTTTTGGCTATTTAGCCCATTTATTAATGTAATTTGTCCACACTAATGGGCTGAAATAGACCAGAGAGTGCTATTAACAATGGAATGGAAAACAGAAAGCAGCACTGCATATTCCTAGAAATCTGCAATTGAAAATGCCTGTTTAAAGACAAATCTTAGGCCTACTGTAGTATGATATTCCTTGTTACTAATTACCATGGTGTTAAGCTCCCAGCATTGGCTTAATTTGCATTACACTATTTGAGCCAAACCTGCTAAGGATAAATAACCTTGCTCTAAAGATGTCCACAGGTGATAAATCCAGGCCTGCTTGGACCTTCCTCAAAGGCCAGGATCTGAGCAGGTACCTGAAAAGAATCTGAATTTTAACTTGTCCAAGGTTTAGCAAAGGGGAGTTGAGTCCGTATTTCCTGTCTGTTGTGTTTCCTGGAAGCAGGTTGTGGATTTTATTATTTCTTGCATGTTTTGAGAGTCCTCGGCTTCCTTACCCTCATCTCCCACTCCTTCTGCCTTGGATGAACATCCCAGAGGGAAGGTGTCCTCAGAGGGTGGACAGAGGCACCGTGCCAGTGCCAGTGTCCAAAATCATAACCCCGTGTTAAACCCATCAGTCAAACTTTGATGTAGCTCTGGTAATCTGATCATTATCTAACCCAGACAGTAAACAGAAGTAGTAGCACTAATAATGGATTTTTTTTTTTTTTTTTTTGGTCTCTGAAAAATCACACTGGCACAGATGGCTGGGATTTTTCCAGGTGAACTTACAGAAAGTATGGTTTGGATCTCAGGAATGAGGAGTCCTGCAATTCTTTCAGGGTCATTTAAGTTTTTATTCTCTTATTCTGAGAGCATTTCTGTAATTTCATGCTGAGCCCCTCCTGGCATGAGGAGCTGTTTGACGTCTGTGCAACGAAAGCTGCAGTTCAGGTTATGTCTCTGTGACAGCAGTGAGATAAAGTGCCCTGGGGCTAAAGATTCCTTAAGTGGGAAGTATATTGACCATTTTTTCTTGTGAGATGGGAACTGTGGATTAATTTTATCCCCCGGCACTGATCAGCAGAGTTCTTTCCAGTGAATATTCTGGGTTGGTTGCATTTATTGAAATACATTCCAGTTCTGAAAAGCGCTCAGGGAGGGCGCTGGAATGCAGTTACCCAGCACTGCTGATGGGCACCAGGTGGCACCCACAGACCGTGGAAATTCCTGTTTCCATGCATCCAGCCAGGTGAGAAGAGCTTTTAAAACCTGCTGGGACCTGGCTTAAAGCACATTTACCTTTCCTGAGTTACACATTTGATGTGTGAAACAAAGCCAATTGGATTTTTCCTCTTTATCAGCATTTCCAGTATCAAATATGCCCTCAAATCTTGACTGTTGCCTTAGTATCTATATGAAACAGTTTGTTCTTACGTACGGTCCATAGATTAACAAGTCAAAAAATGGAGTGGAGAAGCAATTTTAGTGGAAGTGTGTTAAAGAGGCATGCAGCTTGCCCAACCACCTTCCCCGTATCCTTGGAAAAAACTTACCCAAACTCCCAAGCTGGGGAGGAATGCCATACCTCCGTCTGGTTTTAAGAAATACATAAATACATTCCGGAAATGAGAAGGAAAGGGAGACAGCTTTTCCCCCAGTCGCCACATAATCATTTATCATTCACAATTTCTCTGAATCCAGCTTACATCACCTCCTCCCCTTGTTTGTATTTTGTTTGCTTTTTTTTGTTGGTTGTATTTTTGTTTGTGAATGGTTTTTTTTACCCATAGTGGAAAGAACTTGTTTGATACACACAGATAATTTTGTGTTCTATTTTGATGATGTTAGTAAAGATTTTAAACGGAGATTTGTCCCCAGTGTACATTCTGCTGTGTCAGAGTTTTCTAAGCTTTCTCACAGTGCGTTGGTGGCCTAAAGATTGTATCTTTATGAAAAGAAAATAGATTTTGATTTGTGGAACTCACTGTGCACTTGTGTGTACTTTTAAGTGTTTAAGAAGGATTTCCATCATTGCTTTGCAGAACTATCTTCAATGACTTGTTTGTAGTTGTTAATATTTCCAGGTTGTTTCACTGCAACAGGTTCGTTCTTAATACAAATGTAAAATCTAAATCATGGAGTCATGGAATGTTTTGGGTTGGAAAGAACCCTAAAAATGCCTATTTCCAACCCCCTGCCATGCACCTTTCGCCAAACCAAGTTGCTCCAACAACCTGGCCTTAAACTCTCCCACTGTTGGGGCAGCCACAACCTCTCTTAGTTACTTTATTCCCCATTTCTCCTTCTTTTATCTTCTTTTCCCAGCATTTTGAGAAGGCAACATGTAAGTATCACCTGGGCCTTCATGTTCTCTCGTGAATCATTTTTCACAAAATATTTGCATTCTTGGCTCACACTGCTGATATTAAACCTGAACAGTCATAAAGAGCTCATTCAACAGGTGTGGTGTGAGCTGGAAATATTCTTTATTAATGTATTCATTCTGATACATGGAAAATGTTACATGTAGGGATTTCTTGGTATTGTTTTATCAGTCAGTAGAGGGAAGAGATTCTGTTTTATTCCTGGGTGTTTCATAACATGATTTGCATAGGGGATGACATTTTGTCATCATGGCATTGGATCCCTGAACTGCTAATTTAAGTCTGACAGCTGTTGGAGTTAATATGGGTGCTTTTTGCTTCTGTTCTGCAAGAGTGGATTATCTGTTAGTATTTGTGTTTTCAAACATTCACTGTGCTTTGTTGCGTTTACATGAAACAATGGTAATCAAATATTTGTGTGTCTGGCAAACCAATTTATTGCTGGCAAAAACTTAATTTACTAGCAGACAGGATACAGAGATCTATCTGGTTTCATGGTTGAATTATCATCATCTCTGAATGTATTTGAGGTGACAAGCTTAAATTTAGATCAGGGATTGAAACATCCTGAGCAGTTTCATCATGTTTTTAGGAATACAACATCTTGTGGTGTTATATCCTCGTGCGGTAGTGAGAGGATGTGGCTTGCTCTGAGTAATTTGGGAAAGAATAGAATTTCCTTTTCAAAAAAATTGGGAAGAGGAGTTTCTGCTTTTATAACCCTTGGGTTTTTCCAGCAGAACACCTTCTGATTCAAGACATGGTTTGTGAAACACAAAGAATCATGAATGACGTAACTTAAAACCTGAGGTTTGCTCCATTTATGTCTCCACAACGGTTCAACTTAGGACAGCAAATCGTTCAGCACAGGAGGCTGTGAGGCTTCCCCAGTCTTGTAGAAACATTCTGCTGGAGTGGAAGGCTCACTCTTCTTCCCTCCAGTGGGTGCTGATACATCTCAAGGTGAAAACACTCGATAACATCCACACATCTTACTCTGTGTGGGCTGGAGGTACCTTTGGAGGGGCAATTTTTGGGGCTAATCTGACCCCTGAGATGGGTTAGATGTCATGGCACCCAGGAGCAGACATTCTGAGAAACTGATTTCCTACTATTTGTTGGGAACTTTGAAAATTACAAATGAAACAGAAAACATTCCTGTTCAGTTGAATATTCCTGCCTGCAATCATTTGCCTTCACATGTTCATTATAAAATTTTGTCTCTGAGTAAATCTCTTCTCTCAACACATCAAAACAACCCTATTTCTCTGTGCCTTTTCTTCTTCTCTCTTGTTCCCTAACTCCTTTTATTAACCATTCTTCTTAACAGCTCCTTCTAACTGAACCAGCCTCATTTTTACTTATTTGTGATTTCTTCTCTTGTGTTTGTTATTCCTTTTTTTCCCAGCTCTTCGATTCCAGTCCTCCTTGCTTTTGTTCCTGCTTCCCTCTTGCCATACCTTGCTTGTGTTAAAGGCTTGCTGAGAGATATTGTGGATTCAATCTGTCTTCAGTGTGCCTTTCTTCTTTTGTTCATACCTGCATTGATGGTTTATATTGATAAAGAGTATCCATGCAAAGCAAGTATTAATTTAGAGCACAGAGCAGGAAGAAAATATGAGAGCGGTGAGGCCCTAGCACAGGTTGGGCAGAGAAGCTCTGGCTGCCCCTGGATCCCTGGAAGTGTCCAAGACCTGGTTGGATGTGATTTGGTGCAACCTGGGATAGTGGAAGGTGTCCCTGCCCGTGGCATAGGGATTGGAGCTGGATGATCTCCTTCCAACCAAACATTCTGTAATTCCATGGGGATATTCTATGGTTCTGTGATTCTACGATTCTACTGAACGAATCTTGCTATAAGCTAATTGTCTGGTTCAGTGCCAGGGATACAAAGTTGAATCAAGACGCCAAGTAATTAATTTTAATTTAGATACTATTATAAAGCAAGTGGAGACCATGAGGCTGCCAAATGTAACAGGGCCAAGAATCAAAACCTATGCCTTGGCACATTTTTGAGGTGTCAGGAAAAGAAGCTGATTTTCTTTTTCTTTAAATCAGATGTAACTCTACAGAGAGGATAATTCAGTCTTAAAAAAAAAAAAAATAGCCAAAAATCTCCTACCAAATGGAACTTTCATTTACAATGGGCTTTAGGGAAGTCAAATACTTTTTGTGGAAATAAAGTTGGAGGAAATATGTTTGCTTCTGAAATGCTTCTAGATGCTTTCCTTCTGCAAAGATGACAAATAGGAATGTTGTTTGTGGAAACACAGCTGTTTCCAGGAGAGTTACCGATGTGGAGGAACAAAAAAGGGCTTGCTAGGATTCCTTGGACTATGCACAGCACCTTATTTAGGCAAATTCTGGCCAGTCAATCATGCCTTGAGTGTGTAATATACGAACAAAAGTGTGCATCCCTTTACCTGATGTAAGGAAAAAGTCAGACAAGATTTATTCAGTTCTACCTTCAATCGGTCCATAACTGTTTTTTTCCACAGTGAGATATACATACTTATTTCACGAGTCACTGGAGGATTCACCTTTTTGAAAAAACAGTTTTTGCTGTGTCTAAAAAACAGTTGTTGCTGTGTCTAAGACTTTTATAATAGTTTCAGAAGTCTTCATTTTAATACTATTTAAGGTAATGAAGATGTGTCATAAAAATTTTGTGCCTTTACTCAGAGGTGCAAAAACCAATGTCATTATGGTCACTGTTACCAACTTCCATCACTTCCATATTGCCAAATCCTTGTCCTCATTTCTGGGTGTATAACCTATGTTTGGGTGACAAATCCCAATGAACAGCTCTGTCAAGTGAGGTCAGAGGATTTAAAGTTGAAGATTTGATGTATGAAAACTGGTGAAACACACCGAGTAAAATGTGGGTTCCATTTCATCTTATTTATTTATTGTCTGGAACAGCTTTAGCCAAAAAAAAGCACCAAATGTGAGCTTGAAATACCATTTTCCCATTTTGGCAGCAGCTTTTCATTATGCCAAATTAAGAAACTAAACTTCAAAATTCACATTCCTTTCATAACTATTTAAACCTGAAATAATTCTTTCTGTAGGTGTATAAATTGCCCAGTCTGATAATGATAAGGAGCTGGTGTTGCTTCACTTCTCATTTCCCATTCATGCACTGACAGACAAGAAATAGTGCAATTTATGTGTTTGGAAAAGTCTAAATCAGATTTTTAATTTTTTTCTAATCAACTTTGTATTCTTTTAACAGGGGAGGACCATAATTTCCTCTGGTACTGACGAAATGTTCTTACAAGGAACCAGCCTGTG
>NW_028147336.1:0-2301 GCF_008360975.1 Lichenostomus cassidix | reverse complement strand
AACACACGTCCTCGCGCCGTGCATGTAGTAAACGGTGGATACATGGAATTAGAGCGCCCGTGTTGGAGAGTCGGTTTTCTGTGGCGTTTGTGGAAAGTAAGGGGCGTGAAAGCAGATCGATAGCGTTTGCGGTGTAGATTGGGACGGCTACGCGGTCTGTAGAAAGTAAGTAGCGTGTAGGTGGACCGTGAGGGTTTTTGTCGGATACGTGGAGTTGTTCGGGGGGTGTTTAGCGGGTAGAGGACGTCGAGTAAGTTTTTGGTATGTGTCAGGAGGATATGCTGTAGTTTAGCAGCGTGCGATAAAGAGGCGGCATGATAGTTCTTGGATGCGGTACGAGGGCGTACGAGAGATCGGTCGCGCGTGGCGAATAGGTGGAGTTAGAGTTTTTGTACGGGGAATCAGGACGTCTGTGAGGTCGGTAGCGTTTTGTTAAGAATTGCGTGTAGTGCGGCGGGGTGAGGAAGCAGGGAGTTTTTGAGGTGCGTAGCGTGCGGCGAAGCATTGGATTTACAGGGGTCGGATCGGTAACCAGGGTATTTAGACACGTGGGATTTTGCGGCGAAGAGTCGGACTTAGTGTGGCCGGGTCAGGAGCGAGGCTGTTGTTGAGCTCGGAGACGTGTGGCGTAGAGGCGGAGTTAGAGTCGGCGGACGTGCAAGGAGCAGTCATTCTAGGTCGTTAGCGGACGGTCGAGAGTTTGCGTTAGAGCGTAAATGCTGTGGAGATGGAGTTAGAACACCTGGTTTTGGAAGGAGGATGAGGTTTAGGCGGGTGCCGCGTGTCCTGGCGTTGGCTTCAGAATCGCTGGCTGTGGAACGTGGGTCAGTCCTAGGTGAGAAATGTGGGGTGTGGTTTGAAGTTTGAGTGTTGAGGTGTGTTAGGAGGACGCGGTGGAGGTGGTTGCTGTGTGGTGTGGTGGTGGAGTTAGAGCGGTGGGATGTGCTGCATGTCGGTAGTGAGGGTGAAAGTGTTGGAATCGTGGAGAAGCGTGCAGAGATATATATGTGTGCACCTATATATAGTTTTATATATATATATACACTAAATCCAAAAGTAAATACCACTCTCTACACGCAGTACGAGCTAGGGCTACTGCGCATGTGCGAGTGATGCCGACGCCATTTTGGTAGTCCACAGCACTGAGCATGTGCAAGTAATGCCGACGCCATTTTGGTAGTCTTTTACACATTTGTAAATCCACATTAAGAAACGAGATTTTTTTCACTTCGGGGGCTTCCGAGAGGAGCCCGTCTCTGCGGGGGAATCACCGACAGCGTCCGCTTCGCCTCCGGAAGATGTATCAGGGCTACAGGCTGCAGGAAGCGGCGCAGCTCGCTCCGCCCACAGCCCGCCCACAACTCCCAGAAGGCACCGCTGTCGTCACTTCCGGGGAAGTCCAAGATGGCTGCGGTACGGTGCGGCACGGCGCGCGCGGCTCCCAGAGCCCTACAGCGCTCGCCGCCGCTCGCGCGGCCACCGGACCACATCGGGGGCATGCCGAGAGACAGCTACACTCGGCGCGCTGCGTTTCGCCACTCCGGAAGCCGCCGCGGCTACGCGCGGGACATCGGCGTCTCCGGAAGCGCCGCAGAGCCCAGCCCGCGCCACGGCGACATGCCGGAAGGACAGCGGACACCGCGCCATGCAGGTAAGGCGTTGCGGTGGCGGGTATTAGGCTTAGACCTAGGATTCAGGGTCTCCGGAACCCGGAACCGGCTTCCGGGTTCGCGGTTCCGGGTTCCCAGTTCCGGCTTCCGGTGACACACATCCGGTTTCCGGAATTTTAGTTCCGGCTTCCGGAATTTTAGTTCCGGCTTCCGGAACGTGGTTTCCGGGTTCTGGAACTCGATTTCCGGTTAGGGTTTCGGGGTTAAGGGTTTCGTGGTTTAGCTTTTAGCGGGGTTAGGGTTTAGGGTTTAGCAGGGTTAGGGTTTAGCGGGGTTAGGGTTTAGGGGGTTTAGGGTTTAGGGGGTTTAGGGTTTAGCGGGGTTTTGGGTTTAGCGGGGTTTAGGGTTTAGCGGGGTTTAGGGTTTAGCGGGGTTAGGGTTTAGGGGGTTTAGGGGGTTTAGGGTGTTTGGGGTGTTTGGGGTGTTTGGGGTTTGGGTTAGGGTTTGGGGTTTGGGGTTTGGGGGTTAGGGGGTTAGGGGGTTAGGGTTAGGGGGTTAGGGTTAGGGTTGTGGGTTAGGGTTGTCGGTTAGGGTTGTGGGTTAGGGTTTGTGGGTTAGGGTTTGTGGGTTAGGGTTTAGGGTTTAGGGTTTAGGGTTTAGGGTTAGGGTGTCGGGTTAGGGTTAGGGTTAG
>NW_028147335.1:0-2391 GCF_008360975.1 Lichenostomus cassidix | reverse complement strand
CTGAGTCACTCAATCTCTTCCATCACTTGGTGATGGATCCAGTTGCCCACTCCTACGCAAAGAGTAATTACATGGATCTGCGACAGGCTCTTACAAGAATCCTTTACAGCTACAATTGAAAGAACACTTAAAGGAGAAGAGGATATGTGCAAAGACTCTGGCAAAGGCCCCACAGCCTCTCCTGCTGCCTCAGCAGCTGGAGGGCCACCAGAGGGTTTTTTCTACCTCCTCCTATCATTCCATTTCCAAAACCAGTCACCCAGATCCACATGAACACCTACTTGCATGCGGCCTTTCCCACTCCTAAGAATGCAAATGAGGAGAGCACATGCCTTACACGCATGGCCAAAGTCACCAAACCCCACCTGTAACATGCAGTTGTTCCAGCCCTTTAGGAAAGGCCAAAAATGACAGTATGAAGGAAGTGGGAATGTGGGGCAGAAAAAGACAAACAAACAGGGAAAAAACACTGAGAGGACAAACTAGCTCTGCTAGCCCAGGATTAGACAATGGACTGTGTCTCTCCTTGTCCCCGCAAGGGACACCTTTAGGTCAGCATTATACCAACTGTGTTGGAGCTGACCTTGAAATCTCATATATATAAGTACCAAGATTTTTTTATTTCCTGGATAAATATATATAATGTATACCTATGGTAACTATATGATAAAGTTAATAGAACTATTTTAAATAGTTTATTAGGTATCATAAATAATACCAAAATTCAATCCAAGAAAACCATATACTAAAATGCATATTATCAAAAGTAAGAAATAGGTACTTAATCTATCATGATAAATAATAATTATAAATATTTGACAATGTAATTATGATTAAACAATAACAATATAGCACATATTTAATGTTGGCACTATCTATTGTGACACTTAAGAACTCTCTTAGTGCATTTATGTCCAGAAAGATCTTGATAAAATAGATATATTTATTCCATAGATCACATCTATAGAATATATTAAATATATACTATTATTTTTTTTAGAAGTAAAGCCATATAGAGTGTCACAATCTGTTGAGACACATAGTAATGCTCTATAGTTAGTGCATTTATGACTGGCAAGCCTCAAACAGTTTTGCTCTTTCTTCAATAAACTACAATCATGCAGAATCTGGACTGTGTAAGATTTTATTGATCTCAGCCTGACCTCTACTATTGGTAAATCTCACCAGTTGTGAATCTGGGCTGGCGAACATTCTCCTTGAAATCAACCAAACTTGCAGTGCTGAGCTGTTTCTAATCACAAATTAAGCCCAGCTGCCCCTGGGATCACAGAACCACAGAACGCCTTGGCTTGGAAGGGTCCTTAACAATCACCTTGTTCCAAACCTGCTGCCATGGGCAGGGACACCTTCCACTCTCCCAGGTTGCTCCAAGGCCCAAGCAGCCTGGCCTGGAGCACTGCCAGGGATCCAGGGGCAGCCACAGCTTCTGTGGGCAGCGTGGGCCAGGGCCTCAGCAGCCTCAGAGCCCACAGTTTGTGCCACACCTGCGGCCTCAGCCCGCCCTGTGTCAGTGGGAGGCCACTGGCCCTGGTGCTGTCCCTGCAGGCCCTTGCAAACAGCCCCTCGGCAGGTCTGCCGTGGCACAGCAGACCGAGATTTCGGTCCTGCTGATACCAGGCAATTCCCATATGGACTCCACCAATATTCCCCCAAGGTGCATTTAAGGCTCAGCTTTGGAGTCCTGCAAGATCCAAACATCCCCTTTGGCCGAAAAAATCCCTGCCAGAAACATGCAAAGATATCTGGGGCTCAGTTCTAGAATCTGTGAGTTCTAAATATCCTTTTAAGAAACAAAAACAAACCAACCTTCCCGGAGACCCCCCCAATAGATTTGGGGTGAGCTCCTCCTCTCTGGTCACCTGTGGAATGCAGGGGGACAATGATCCCAGAGCCAGGGGTGCTGCAGACACAGTGGGTGGTGAAATCTCATGGTTCTGCTGCTTCTTCTTTTCCTGCCCCTCCTTTTCTCTCCCTTCTCTTCCTCCTGCTGCTCCTCTGCTCCCACCCCAGAACCCCCTTCCCCACCCTCCTCTGCCCCATGGCTGCTGCAGCACAAGCTGCTGGGTGGGGGGAACACCCCAATCAGCCCCAGGGATGGACAGGAGGCTTGGGGACCCCCAGTGCAGATCCACCCCCCCAGAGCCCACGGAATTGCTTCGGGGATCAAGTGCTGGGGGAAGGGCCCCAATCCCCATTTCGCTCCATTTGGGCTCCCAGCCCCCGCCCCCCTTCTCACCGCGCCCTCCGCTCATCCCGCGGCCGGGGGGACTCCCAGCGCCACCAGTGCCACCAGTAGGGCCCCAGCTGTCCCCACACGCTCTTCCCGTGCCCAGCGCCGGTTTTGCAGGTGCGCAGAGCCCCAAAGCAGCC
>NW_028147334.1:0-2183 GCF_008360975.1 Lichenostomus cassidix | reverse complement strand
TGAGCTGGTGCATTTCCTGCAGGTTAGATGGATTGTCAATAATTTTGATCGGCAAGGGTGTTATTGTTTGTTCCTCAATTTTTGCTCCCAGGTATCTCCACGGCGCCGTCACCTGGACCTTGGAGGGTTGGATCTCAAACCCTTCGCTCTCTAGGGCCCCCACGACTCTAGAGAGTGCTGTCCGCAAGATGGCTTCGGTTGGCGAACAGACCAATACATCATCCATATAATGGACAATGATTGACTCACTCGTGACCTCTCGCACTGGTGCGAGAATGCTGTCCACATACCACTGGCAAATGGTGGGGGAGTTTTTCATCCCTTGCGGGAGCACTCGCCAGTGATAGCGGCGCATTGGGCGTTCCCTGTTGGTGGAGGGAACTGAAAAGGCGAACCTGGGCGCATCGTCTGGGTGCAGGGGGATCTGGAAGAAGCAGTCCTTTATGTCCACCACTGCAATCTTCCAGTCCCGCGGGAGCATTGAAGGCGATGGCAACCCGGGCTGGAGAGGCCCCATGTCCTCAATGACTTCGTTTATTTTTCTGAGGTCATGGAGGAGCCTCCATTTGGTCCCTCCCGCCTTCTTGATAACGAAGACGGGCGAGTTCCATGGACTGGTCGAGGGCACGATGTGCCCCTTCTCCAGTTGCTCCTCAACGAGCTCTTCGAGCGCTCTTAATTTGTGTATAGGCAAAGGCCACTGGTCGACCCAGACAGGTTTATTAGTGAGCCAATTCAATGGCTGGGTCGGGCGCTCACCAGTGACCCCAATCAAAAAATCCCGAGCCGGAGCCAATTCGACTCGGGCACCCCATTGGGACATAGTGTCTCTCCCCCACAGGTTGAATCCCGAGTTGATGATGAATGGCCGCACGGTGGCGATGCGACCCTCGGGGCCTTCAATTAGAACGGGGATGGAACTCCGCTCTGCAGGAGTATATCCTCCCACACCTTTCAACGACTGAGCCACAGGCTCCTTGGCCCATGCCGACGGCCAACTCGCCGAGGAGATGACCGTGACATCCGCACCAGTGTCAATCATGCCAGTAAGGGAGATGTTGCTTCCCTTCTGGGAAAGGCCACAAGTAAGCATTGGCCTGTCCTTACCAACCGCCTCGGACCAGGCAACCAGCGGTCGTTCCGTGAGGATAGCGTGGAACGGGATGACCTTGATCCTGGCCACGACCTGATTCCTAGAGAGGATAAGAGGGGGGTCAGCAACTTCAACCTGGAGTGGAAAGAACCCCTCTGCATCCACTCTGATCAAGGAAGGGATGATGGCAATCCCTTTGGGTCCGGCGTCCGCATCTGAAATGGCAAGGACAAGAGCGTCAGGAAAGTCACACTTTAGCTTAACAAGAAAGGAGTCACATCCGGGTATCGTGCAGTCATCATCGACCCACGCCTGCTGGAAATCCGTGGGGTCGAGGCCGGCCGGTGGCTGTTGGCAGCGTGAGGCCGGCATCTCACGCTGCGCTCTCAGTTTCCCTGGCCAGCAGGGAAGGGAGGTGGAAACAAGGAAGGGTCAGTTAGGGACATGGGGGAAGGACGCTGGGCGCGGGCAGGGGCAGGAGAGCGGGAGAACTTGGAAATTTCCTCGACCGGCGTGGGGCAGTCTGCGGCGAAGTGTCCTCTTTTGCCACACCGGTTACAGGTGGCATAGGTGTTTCGGATGGCCAGTACCTGAGAGGTGTTAGCATTCAGCGCCTTGACCGCAGCCAGGCGCCGACAGGCACTGACCATCTGGGCGATGGTCAGCCGTGGGTCATGTGGCAGGGACAATATGATTTCTTTGCAGATGGTGTTGGATCTGGTGATTGCCCCATCCACAAGCAGCTGCTCCCTGATGGTGTGGTCGGGGACCTGACGATCGATGGCCTGTTTTAATTTATCAACAAAACTGGGGAAGGCCTCGTCAGGCCCTTGGAATATCTCCAAGTAGGGGATGGTAGGGGCATCCACCGGAGGGATACCAAGCAGTACCCTCTCCGCTGCACCAGCGAGAGACACCAGAATGTCTATGGGTATCTCTCGGGCTTGCGTCTGGGGTTTAGAGTAATCCCCCTCACCCAACAGCAACTCGAAGGTGGGGCCGTTTGGAGTGCCGTGCCCAGGAAGCAGTCGCTCTAGCCCCCTGATCTGCCTTTTCCACTCGTCCTCCCACTCTTGGTATTCAAAGGGGT
>NW_028147333.1:0-2258 GCF_008360975.1 Lichenostomus cassidix | reverse complement strand
GCACCTTATGCCCCTCAGTACAAACGCTGCCAGGGGCTTGCTGAAGCAGAAAGAAGCATTGTGAGCACATTGTAGTAGAAAAGGAGATCCGGTGTAATTTGAACGAGTTCTGACACGAACCCTGCTGCAGTGTGCTCAGCCGCTGGTTTGCTCGCTTTCTGCGCGCAGCCGGAGGGCAGCAGAGCTTGTCCGGAGCTAAAACGCGCTTTAGGGCGAGAAAGCCGCGAAGGGCTCTCTTCAGCCGGGGAAGGCTGCTTGCGGAGGGGGGTATTGGAAGAAAGCCTTCTCTTCACCTGCTTCCTTCTGGGACAAGTATATCTCGTGCAGATATGCATATCTGAAGTCGTGGCAAGCTCCTTTTCGTTCCTTTTAGCTGCACCTTATGCCCCTCAGTGCAAACGCTGCCAGGAGCTTGCTGAAGCAGAAACAAGCACTGTGAGCACATTGTGGCTGAAAAGCAGCATTCTGGTGTAATTTGAACGAGTTTTGACACGAAGCCTGCTGCAGTGTGCTCAGCCGCTGGTTTGCTCGCTTTCTGCGCACAGCCGGAGAGCAGCAGAGCTTGTCCGGAGCTAAAACGCGCATTAGGGCGAGAAAGCCGCGAAGGGCTCACTTCAGCCGGGGAAGGCTGCTTGCGGAGGGGGGTACTGGAAGAAAGCCTTCTCTTCACCCGCTTCCTTCTGGGACAAGTATATCTCCTGCAGATATGCGTATCTCAAGTCGTGGCAAGCTCCTTTTCGTTCCTTTTAGCTGCACCTTATGCCCCTCAGTACAAATGCTGCCAGGAGCTTGCTGAAGCAGAAAGAAGCATTGTGAGCACATTGTAGTGGAAAAGGAGCATTCTGGTGTAATTTGAACGAGTTCTGAACGAAGCCTGCTGCAGTGTGCTCAGCCGCTGGTTTGCTCGCTTTCTGCGCAAAGCCGGAGAGCAGCAGAGCTTGTACGGAGCTAAAGCGCGCTTTAGGGCGAGAAAGCCGCGAAGGGCTCACTTCAGCCAGGGAGTGCTGCGTGCGGAGGGGGGTCCTGGAAGAAAGCCTTCTCTTCACCTGCTTCTTACTGGGACTGCTCTATCTCCTGCAGATATGCATATCTGAAGTCGTGGCAAGCTCCTTTTCCTTCCTTTTAGCTGCACCTGATGCCCCTCAGTGCAAATGCTGCCAGGAGCTTGCTGAAGCAGAAAGAAGCATTGTGAGCACATTGTGGCTGAAAAGCAGCATTCTGGTGTAATTTGAACGAGTTCTGACACGAACCCTGCTGCAGTGTGCTCAGCCGCTGGTTTGCTCGCTTTCTGCGCACAGCCGGAGAGCAGCAGAGCTTGTCCGGAGCTAAAACGCGCTTTAGGGCGAGAAAGCCGCGAAGGGCTCACTTCAGCCGGGGAAGGCTGCGTGCGGAGGGGGGTACTGGAAGAAAGTCTTCTCCTCACCTGCTTCTTACTGGGACAGCTCTATCTCCTGCAGATATGCATATCTGAAGTCGTGGCAAGGTCCTTTTCGTTCCTCTTAGCTGCACATTATGCCCCTCAGTGCAAACGCTGCCAGGAGCTTGCTGAAGCAGAAACAAGCATTGTGAGCACATTGTGGCTGAAAAGCAGCATTCTGGTGTAATTTGAACGACTTCTGAAGGAACCCTGCTGCAGTGTGCTCAGCAGCTGGTTTGCTCGCTTTCTGCGCACAGCCGGAGAGCAGCAGAGCTTGTCCGGAGCTAAAACGCGCTTTAGGGCGAGAAAGCCGCGAAGGGCTCACTTCAGCCGGGGAAGGCTGCTTGCGGAGGGGGGTACTGGAAGAAAGCCTTCTCTTCACCTGCTTCCTTCTTGGACAAGTATATCTCCTGCAGAAATGCGTATCTGAAGTCGTGGCAAGCTCCTTTTCGTTCCTTTTAGCTGCACCTTATGCCCCTCAGTGCAAAAGCTGCCAGGAGCTTGCTGAAGCAGAAAGAAGCATTGTGAGCACATTGTGGCTGAAAAGCAGCATTCTGGTGTAATTTGAACGAGTTCTGACACGAACCCTGCTGCAGTGTGCTCAGCCGCTGGTTTGCTCACTTTCTGCGCACAGCCGGAGAGCAGCAGAACTTGTCCGGAGCTAAAACGCGCTTTAGGGTGAGAAAGCCGCGAAGGGCTCACTTCAGCCGGGGAAGGCTGCTTGCGGAGGGGGGTCCTGGAAGAAAGCCTTCTCTTCACCCGCTTCCTTCTGGGACAAGTATATCTCCTGCAGATATGCGTATCTCAAGTCGTGGCAAGCTCCTTTTCGTTCCTTTTAGCT
>NW_028147332.1:0-22985 GCF_008360975.1 Lichenostomus cassidix | reverse complement strand
AATTTTCTTAATTTTCTGAATTTTCTTAATTTCCTTAATTTTCTTAGTTTTCTGAATTTTCTGAATTTCCTTAATTTCCTTAATTTTCCTTATTTTATTTTCTTAATTTCCTTAGTTTCATTAACTTTCTTAAGTTTCTTAAGTTTCCTAATAGCCTTAATTTCCTTAATTTCCTTAATTTCCTGAATTTCCTGAATTTTCTTAATTTCCTTAATTTCCTTAATTTTCTGAATTTTTAAAATTTCCTGAATTTCCTGAATTTCCTGAATTTTCTTAATTTTCTTAATTTTCTTAATTTCCTCAATTTTCTGAATTTCCTGAATTTTCTTAATTTTCTGAATTTTCTTCATTTTCTTAATTTTCTTCATTTTCTTCATTTTCTTAATTTTCTTCATTTTCTTTATTTTCTGAATTTCCTGAATTTCCTTAATTTCCTTAATTTTCTGAATTTTCTTTATTTTCCTTATTTTCTTAATTTTCCTAATTTTCTTAATTTTCTTCATTTTCTTCATTTTCTTCATTTTCTTCATTTTCTTTATTTTCTGAATTTCCTTGATTTTCTGAATTTTCTTTATTTTCCTAATTTTCTTCATTTTTAAAATTTTCTGAATTTTCTGAATTTCCTTAATTTTTTAAATTTTCTTTATTTTCTTTATTTCCTTAATTTCCTTAATTTTCTTCATTTTCTTAATTTCCTTAATTTCCTTAATTTAAAAAATTTCCTTCATTTTCTTCATTTTCTTCATTTTCTTAAATTTCTTAATTTTCAAGGTGCACCACCTTCATTAATCCTGCTAATTAATTAATTAGGATGGGAGGTGATGGGTGGGGAGATTCTGTCCCTGTCCCTGTCCCTGTCCCTGTCCCTGTCCCCATCCCTGTCCCTGTCCAATCCCTGTCCCTGTCCCCATCCCTGTCCCTGTCCCTGTCCCCATCCCTGTCCCCATCCCTGTCCCTGTCCCATCGCTGTCCCCATCCCTGTCCCTGTCCCTGTCCCATCCCTGTCCCATCCCTGTCCCTGTCCCCATCCCTGTCCTGTCCCTCTCCCTGTCCCATCCCTGTCCCTGTCCCTGTCACTGTCCCCATCCCTGTCCCTGTCCCCATCCCTGTCCCATCCCTGTCCCTGTCCCTGTCCCCAACCCCAATTCAATGTCCCCAATCCGGTTTTGGGGGGAGGAAGTGACATTTCTGGCACTTCCTGCTTCGTCTCACCATCTTCCTCTTCCTCTTCCTCCTCCTCGTGCCTCAGTTTCCCCCGCGGGGTTCCCCTGAACCCCAAACCGGGACAGGCATGTGGGCTTTGGGGTCGGGGGAAAAATATCCCAAAAATACCCCAAAAATACCCCAGGGGGGGTTTGGGATTTGGGGTTTGGGGTCGGGGGGAAAATACCCCCAAAATACCCCAAAAACACCCCAAAAACACCCCAAAAATACCCCCAAAATACCCCAAAAATACCCCAAAAATACCCCAAAAATTACCCCAAAAATACCCCAAAATACCCCAAAAACACCCCAAAAATACCCCAAAATACCCCAAAATACCCCAAAAATACCCCAGGGGGTTGGGATTTGGGGTTTGGGGTTTGGGATTTGGGATTTGGGATTTGGGGTTTGGGATTTGGGATTTGGGGTCGGGGGGCAAATACCCCAAAAATACCCCAAAAATACCCCAAAATACCCCAAAATACCCCAGGGGGTTGGGATTTGGGATTTGGGATGATTTGGGATTTGGGATTTGGGGTTTGGGATTTGGGATTTGGGGTCGGGGGGCAAATACCCCAAAAATACCCCAAAAATACCCCAAAATACCCCAAAATACCCCAAAAATACCCCAGGGGGGTTGGGATTTGGGATTTGGGATGATTTGGGATTTGGGATTTGGGGTTTGGGATTTGGGATTTGGGGTCGGGAAATACCCCAAAAATACCCCAAAAATACCCCAAAAATACCCAAAAATACCCCAAAAATACCCCAGGGGGGTTGGGATTTGGGGTTTGGGATTTGGGGTTTGGGATTTCGGATTTGGGGTTTGGGTTAGGGTTTGGGGTTTGGGGTTTGGGGTTTGGGGTTTGGGGTTTGGGGTTTGGGGTTTGGGGTTTTGGGGGGTTTGGGGTTTAGGATTTTGGGGTTTGGGATTTGGTGTTTGGGGTTTTGGGGTTTGGGATTTGGGGTTTGGGATTTGGGGTTTGGGATTTGGGATTTGGGGTTTGGGATTTGGGATTTGGGGTTTGGGGTTTGGGATTTGGGATTTTGGGGCTGTTTTGGGATTTTGGGATTGTTTTAGGATTTGGGGATTTTGGGTTGTTTTGGGATTTGGGGTTGGTTTGGGATTTGGGGTTTTGGGGCTTGGGGTTTGGGGATTTGGGGTTTGGGGTGTTTGGGGGATTTGGGGTTTTGGGGTTTGGGATTTTGGGATTTTGGGATTTTGGGGTTTTGGGATTGGGATTTGGGGTTTGGGGTTTGGGGTTTGGGGTTTGGGATTTGGGATTTGGGGTTTGGGGTTTGGGGTTTGGGGTTTGGGATTTGGGATTTGGGGTATGGGATTTTTTGGGATTTGGGGTCAGGGGGGCAAATACTCCAAAAATACCCCAGGGGGGTTGGGATTTGGAATTTGGGATGATTTGGGATTTCGGATTTGGGATTTGGGGTCGGGGGGGAAAATACCCCAAAAATGCCCCAAGAATACCCCAAGAATACCCCAAAAATACCCCAAAAATACCCCAAAAATACCCCAGGGGTGTTGGGATTTGGGGTTTGGGATTTGGGGTTTGGGGTTTGGGATTTGGGGTTTCGGATTTGGGATTTGGGATTTGGGATTTGGGATTTGGGATTTGGGGTTTGGGGTTTGGGATTTGGGGTTTGGGATTTGGGGTTTGGGGTTTGAGGTTTGGGATTTGGGGTTTGGGATTTGGGATTTGGGATTTGGGGTTTGGGGTTTGGGGTTTGGGGTCGGGGGGCAAATACCCCAAAAACACCCCAAAAATACCCCAAAAATACCCCAGGGGGGTTGGGATTTGGGGTATTTTTGGGGTTTGGGGTTTGGGGTTTGGGATTTGGGGTTTGGGGTCGGGGGGCAAATACCCCAAAAATACCCCAGGGGGGGTTTGGGATTTGGGATTTGGGGTCTCAGAGTGGGATTTGGGACTTGGGATTTGGGATTTGGGGTCTGAAGGTGGGATTTGGGGTCTCAGGATGGGGTGGAGTTTGGGATTTGGGGTCTCAGGGTGATATTTGGGGTCTCAGAGTGGGATTTGGGGTCTCAGGATGGGGTGGAGTTTGGGATTTGGGGTCTCAGGGTGAGATTTGAGGTCTCAGGGGGCGATTTGGGGTCTGAGGGTTAGATTTGGGATTTGGGATCTCAGAGTGGGATTTGGGGTCTGAGGTTGGGGCTGGGACTTGGGGTCTGAGGGTAGGAGTGGAATTTTGGATTTGGGATTTGGGGTTTGAAGGTAGGATTTGGGATTTGGGGTCTCAGAGTGGGATTTGGAGTCTCAGGGATTTGGGGTCTCAGGGTGGGGCTGGGATTTGGGGTCTGAAGGTGGGATTTGGGATTAGGGATCTGGGGGTGGGATTTGGGTCTGAGGGTCAGATTTGGGATTTGGGGTCAGGGGGCAACACCCCAAAAATACCCCTGGGGGGGTGGGATTTGGGGTCTGAAGGTGGAATTTGGGGTCTCAGGGTGAGATTTGGGATTTGGGGTCGGGGGGCAGCACCCCAGAAATAGGATAGGGGGTTTTGGGATTTGGGATTTGAGATTTGGGATTTGGGGCTTGGGGTCAGGGGGCAGCACCCCAAAAATACCGCAGGGGGGCCTGGGGTTTGGGATTTGGGGTCTCAGGGTGGAATTTGAGATTGGGGATTTGGGATTGTTTGGAATTCGGGATTCGGGGTCTCAGGGATTCGGGATTTAGGATTTGAGATTTGGGATTGGGGATTTGGGGTCTGGGGCTGGGATTTGGGATTTGGGGTCTGAGGGTGGGATTTGGAATTCGGGATTCGGGGTCTCAGGGATTTAGGATTTGAGATTCGGGATTATTTGGGATTGGGGATTCGGGGTCTGGGATTTGGGATGATTTGGGATTTGGGATGATTTGGGATTTGGGATTTGGGATGATTTGGGATTTGGGATTATTTAGGATTTGGGATTTGGGATTTGGGATGATTTGGGATTCAGGATTTGGGATTTTTTGGGATTTGGGATTTGGGATGGTTTGGGATTTGGGATTTGGGATGATTTGGGATTTGGGATGATTTAGGATTTGGGATTTTTCCCCCCAGGGCGAGAAGCTGGCAGGGTTCGATGTTCTGTACCACAACATGAAGCACGGCCAGATCAACACCAAGGAGCTCGCCGACTTCGTGAGGGAGAGGTACCAAAGAGTGTCCCCAAAATCACTGAGAATGTCCCCAAACCCCTGAGAGTGTCCCCAAATCCCCCTAGGATGTCCCCAAATCCCCTGAAGATGTCCCCAAACCCCTGAAGATGTCCCCAAACCCCCTGAGAATGTCCCCAAACCCCCCTAGGATGTCCCCAAATCCCCCTGAGAATGTCCCCAAACCCCCTGTGGGATCCCCAAAACCCCCGAGAATGTCCCCAAAACCCCCTGAAGATGTCCCCAAATCCCCAGAAGATGTCCCCAAACCCCTGAGAATGTCCCCAGACCCCTGAGTGTGTCCCCAAAACCCTGAGAATGTCCCCAGAACCCTGGGATCCCTCAAACCCCAAAGATGTCCCCAAACCCCTGAAGATGTCCCAAACCCCCTGAGAATGTCCCCAAACCCCTGAGGATGTCCCCAAACCCCCTGACAATGTCCCCAAACCCCCTGACAATGTCCCCAAACCCCATCCCCGCTGTCCCCAGGGCCACCATCGAGGAGAACTATGCCAAGGCCATGGCCAAGCTGTCCAAGATGGCCACCAACGGCACCCAGCTGGGGTAGGTGACAGCGCCAGCTCCGCCTTGGGGACAACCTGGGGACACTGTGGGGACAACTGTCACCCTGCCGGCTGTCCCCTGGCAGGAGGTTCGCCCCGCTGTGGGAGGTGTTCCAGTCTGGGGACACTGTGGGGACAGCTGTCACCCTGCCGGCTGTCCCTGTGGGAGGTGTCCCAATCTGGGGACACTCTGGGGACACTGTAGGGACACTGTCACCCTCCCGGCTGTCCCCTGTGGGAGGTGTTCCAGTCTGGGGACAATCTGGGGACAACTGTCACCCTGCCGGCTGTCCCTGTGGGAGGTGTTCCAGTCTGGGGACACTGTGGGGACACTGTGGGGACACTGTGGGGACAATGTCACCCCACAGGACGTTCGCCCTGCTGTGGGAGGTGTTCCAGTCTGGGGACACTCTAGGGACACTGTGGGGACACTGTGGGGACAATGTCACCATCCCAGCTGTCCCCACAGGACGTTCGCCCCGCTGTGGGAGGTGTCCCAATCAGGGGACACTCTGGGGACACTCTGGGGACACTCCGGGGACAACTGTCACCCTGCCAGCTGTCCCCTGGCAGGACGTTCGCCCCGCTGTGGGAGGTGTCCCAGTCTGGGGACAATCTGGGGACACTGTGGGGACAGCTGTCACCCTCCCAGCTGTCCCCTGGCAGGACATTTGCACCGCTGTGGGAGGTGTTCCAGGTGACACTCTGGGGACAATGTCACCATCCCGGCTGTCCCCACAGGGCGTTCGCCCTGCTGTGGGAGGTGTTCCAATCTGGGGACACTGGGGACAACTGTCACCCTGCCAGCTGTCCCTATGGGAGGTGTTCCAATCTGGGGACACTGTGGGGACACTCTGGGGACAATGTCACCCTTCCGGCTGTCCCCACAGGACGTTCGCCCCGCTGTGGGAGGTGTTCCACTCTGGGGACACTGTGGGGACACTGTGGGGACACTGTGGGGACACTGTGGGGACAATGTCACCCTCCCGGCTGTCCCCACAGGACATTTGCCCCGCTGTGGGAGGTGTTCCAGTCTGGGGACAATCTGGGGACAACTGTCACCCTCCCAGCGACATTTGCCCTGCTGTGGGAGGTGTTCCACTCTGGGGACACTGTGGGGACACTGTCACCCTGCTGACTGTCCCCGCAGGACGTTCGCCCCGCTGTGGGAGGTGTTCCAGTCTGGGGACACTCTGGGGACAATCTGGGGACAACTGTCACCCTGCCAGCTGTCCCTGTGGGAGGTGTTCCAGTCTGGGGACAATGTCACCATCCCGGCTGTCCCCGCAGGACATTCGCCCCGCTGTGGGAGGTGTCCCAATCTGGGGACAATCTGGGGACAATGTCACCCTCCCAGCGACATTTGCCCTGCTGTGGGAGGTGTCCCAGTCTGGGGACACTCTGGGGACACTGTGGGGACACTCTGGTGACAACTGTCACCCTGCCAGCTGTCCCCACAGGACGTTCGCCCCGCTGTGGGAGGTGTTCCAGTCTGGGGACACTCCGGGGACAATGTCACCCTGCTGGCTGTCCCTGTGGGACGTGTTCCAGTCTGGGGACACTGTGGGGACACTGTGGGGACACTGTGGGGACAACTGTCACCCAGCTGTCCCTGTGGGAGGTGTTCCAGTCTGGGGACACTCTGGGGACACTGGGGACACTCTGGGGACACTCTGGTGACACTGTCCCCCTGCTGTCCCCGCAGGACGTTCGCCCCGCTGTGGGAGGTGTTCCAGTCTGGGGACACTGTGGGGACACTGGGGACACTCTGGGGACACTCTGGTGACACTGTCCCCCGGCTGTCCCCGCAGGACGTTCGCCCCGCTGTGGGAGGTGTTCCGGGTGACGTCGGACAAGCTGGCGCTGTGTCACCTGGAGCTGGTGCGGAAGCTGCAGGAGCTGCTCAGGGACATCGCGCGCTACGGCGAGGAGCAGGGACGGGTGCACAGGAAGGTATGGCGGTGTCACCGAGTGTCACCGAGTGTCACCAAGGGTCACCAAATGTCACCAAATGTCATCGAGTGTCACCGGGGGTCATTGGGGGTCATCGGGGTTCAGCGGGGGTCACTGTCACCAAGTGTCACTAGGTGTCACCTGGTGTCCCCAAGTGTCACCGGGGGGTCACTGAGTGTCACTGAGTGTCACTGAGTGTCACTGGGGGTCATCAAATGTCCCCAAGTGTCACTGGCCAGGCCGGGTGTCACCGGGGGTCAGCGGGTGTCACTGTCACCAAGTGTCACTGGGTGTCACCGGGAGTCACTGGGGGTCATGGAGGGTCACTGAGTGTCACCAGGGGTCATCGAGTGTCACCAAGTGTCCCCAAACATCCCTGAGTGTCCCCAAGTGTCCCCAAGCGTGCACAGGAAGGTACGGTGTCACCGGGTGTCACCAAATGTCACCGAATGTCATCGAGGGTCACCAGGGGTCACTGGGGGTCATTGAGTGTCACTGAGGGTCACCGGGTGTCACCGAGGGTCATCGGGGGTCATGGGGGGTCACCAAATGTCACCTGGTGTCACCGAATGTCAGAGGGGGTCACTGAGTGTCACTGAGGGTCACCAAGTGTCACTGGGTGTTCTCGAGTGTCCCCAAGCATCCCCAAGCGTCCCCAAGTGTCACCGAGTGTCACCGAGTGTCACCGAGTGTCACCGGCCAGGCCAGGTGTCACCAAATGTCACCAGGGGTCATCAAGTGTCACCAGGGGTCACTGAGTGTCACTGAGGGTCACCGAGTGTTACTGGGGGTCACCGGGGGTCACCAAGGGTCACTGGGTGTCACCAAGTGTCACCGGGGGTCACCAAGTGTCACCGAGTGTCACCAAGTGTCACCGGGGGTCACCAAGGGTCACCGGGGGTCATCGGGGTTCAGCGGGGGTCACTGTCACCAAGTGTCACTAGGTGTCACCTGGTGTCCCCAGGTGTCACTGGGGGTCACTGAGTGTCACTGAGTGTCACCGGGGGTCGCCAAATGTCCCCAGGTGTCACTGGCCAGGCCGGGTGTCACCAGGGGTCAGCGGGGGTCAGCGGGTGTCACTGTCACCAAGTGTCACCGGGTGTCCCCAGGTGTCACCGGGGGTCACTGAGTGTCACTGAGTGTCACCGGGGGTCGCCAAATGTCCCCAGGTGCCACTGGCCAGGCCGGGTGTCACCGGGGGTCAGCGGGGGTCAGCGGGTGTCACTGGGGGTCACGGAGGGTCACTGAGTGTCACCGGGGGTCATCGAGTGTCACCAAGTGTCCCCAAACATCCCTGAGTGTCCCCGAGTGTCCCCAAGCGTGCACAGGAAGGTACGGTGTCACCGGGTGTCACCAAATGTCACCAAGGGTCACTGGGGGTCACCGGGGGTCACCAAGTGTCACCGAGTGTCACCAAGTGTCACCGAGTGTCACCAAGTGTCACCGGGGGTCACCAAATGTCACTGAGGGTCACTGAGTGTCACCGGGCATCTCCACGCATCCCCCAGTGTCACCGGGGGTCACTGTCCCCAAGTGTCACTGAGTGTCACCAAGTGTCAGCGGGTGTCACTGAGGGTCAGCGGGGGTCACCAAATGTCACTGAGTGTCACCAAGTGTCACCAAGTGTCACCGGGGGTCATTGAGGGTCACTGAGGGTCAGCGGGGGTCACCAAATGTCACCTGGTGTCACCGAATGTCAGAGGGGGTCACTGAGTGTCACTGAGGGTCACCAAGTGTCACTGGGTGTTCTCGAGTGTCCCCAAGTGTCCCCAAGCGTCCCCAAGTGTCACCGAGTGTCACCGAGTGTCACCGGCCAGGCCAGGTGTCACCAAATGTCACCGGGGGTCATCAAGTGTCACCGGGTGTCACCAGGGGTCACTGAGTGTCACTGAGGGTCACCGAGTGTTACTGGGGGTCACCAGGGGTCACCAAGGGTCACTGGGTGTCACCAAGTGTCACCGGGGGTCACCAAGGGTCACTGGGTGTCACCAAGTGTCACCAAGTGTCACCGAGTGTCACCGAGTGTCACCGAGTGTCACCGAGTGCCACCAAATGTCACCGGGGGCCATCGGGGGTCAGCGGGGGTCAGCGGGTGTCACTGTCACCAAGTGTCACTAGGTGTCACCTGGTGTCCCCAAGTGTCACCGGGGGTCACTGAGTGTCACTGAGTGTCACCGGGGGTCACCAAATGTCCCCAGGTGTCACTGGCCAGGCCGGGTGTCACCAGGGGTCAGCGGGGGTCAGCGGGTGTCACTGTCACCAAGTATCACCGGGTGTCACTGAGGGTCACTGGGGGTCACGGAGGGTCACTGAGGGTCACCGGGGGTCGCCAAATGTCCCCAGGTGCCACTGGCCAGGCCGGGTGTCACCGGGGGTCAGCGGGGGTCACTGGGGGTCATCGAGTGTCACCAAATGTCCCCAAACATCCCTGAGTGTCCCCGAGTGTCCCCAAGCGTGCACAGGAAGGTACGGTGTCACCGGGTGTCACCAAGTGTCACCAAATGTCATCGAGGGTCACCGGGGGTCACCAAGTGTCACCGAGTGTCACCGGGGGTCATAGAGTGTCACTGAGTGTCAGCGAGGGTCACCGGGGGTCACCAGGTGTCACCAAGGGTCACCGGGGGTCATAGAGTGTCCCCAAGCATCACCAAGAGTCCCCAAGCGTCCCTGAGTGTCACTGGCCAGGCCGAGTGTCACCGGGTGTCACCGAGGGTCACTGAGTGCCACCAGGGGTCATTGGGTGTCACTGGGGGTCACCAAGTGTCACTGGGGCTCACCGAGGGTCAGCAGGTGTCACCAAGAGTCCCCAAGTAACCCCCAGTGTCACCGGGTGTCACTGTCACCAAGTGTCACTGGGTGTCACCAGGGGTCACCAAGCGTCCCTGAGTGTCCCCAAGTGTCCCCAAGTGTCACTGAGTGTCACAAGTGTCACTGGGGGTCACCGGGTGTCACCAGGAGTCACCAAATGTCACTGAGGGTCACCGAGTGTCACCAAGGGTCAACGAGTCCCCGAGCATCCCCGAGTATCCCTGAATGTCACTGAGTGTCCCTGAGTGTCACCGAGCATCCCTGTGCATCCCCAAGTGTCCCCAGGTGTCCCCGAGTCTCCCCAAGCATACTCGAGTGTCCCCCAGTGTCACTGGGTGTCCCCAAGCATCCCCAAGTGTCCCCAATCATCCCCAAGTGTTCCCAATCATCCCCAAGCATCCCTGAGCATCCCCAATGTCCCCAAGCGTCCCCAAGTGTCCCCAAGCTTCCCCAATGTCCCCAAGCATCCCCAAGCATCCCCACCCACCCTGGTGACACGGCTGTCCCCGCAGTCCAAGGAGGAGGTGGCAGGGACACTGGCGGCTGTCCAGCTGCTGCAGGGGGTGACACCCTGGTGACACCCTGGTGACACGGCTGTCCCCGCAGTCCAAGGAGGAGGTGGCAGGGACACTGGCGGCTGTCCAGCTGCTGCAGGGGGTGACACAGCTGCTGCCCAAGTCCAGGGACAGCTACCACAGCAAGTGCCACGAGTACGAGCGGCTGCGCCGGGAGGCCACCAGCCAGAAGGACATCGACAAGGTGACACCTCCCTGTGGGCACTGTCACCTCCCTGGGGTCGTTGTCACGTCCCCATGGTCACTGTCACCTCCCCATGGTCACTGTCCCCTCGTAGTGGTTCTGTTACTCTGCCCTGTCACCTCCCCAGGGTCACTGTCACCTCCCCATGGTCATTGTCACCTCCCCATGGTCACTGTCACCTCCCCATGGTCATTGTCACGTCCCTGTGGTCACTGTCACCTCCCTCTGAGTGGTCATTGTCACCCCCCCATGGTCACTGTCCCCTTCCCATGGTCATTGTCACCTCCCCATGGTCACTGTCCCCTTCCCATGGTCATTGTCACCTCTCCGGGGTCACTGTCACCTCCCTCAGTGGTCCCTGTGCACTCGCAGTGGTTCTGTTCCTCCTCACTGTCCCCTCCCCATGGTCACTGTCACCTCCCCATGGTCACTGTCACCTCCCCATGGTCATTGTCACCTCCCCGCGGTGGGAGGATTCAGTGACAGGTCACTGTCACCTCCCCACATTTGTCACCCTGCTGGGCTCTGTCTCTCCTGGCCCTGGCTTGGTGGTGCCTGAGTGGCCCTTGGTGGCCCCTGTCACTGGTCCCCATGGTCACTGTCACCCCTCTCAGTGGTCCTTGTCACCCCCCCATGGTCCCCTGTCTGTCCCCTGGCCCCTGGCTGTCCCCTGTGCCCTTATTGACAATCTCTGTCTGTCCCCTGTCTGTCCCCATGCTGTCCCCTGGCTGTCCCTGTCTGTCCCCATGCTGTCCCCTGTCTGTCCCCGGCTGTCCCTGTCTGTCCCCTGTCTATCCCCATGCTGTCCCCATGCTGTCCCCGGCTGTCCCCTGTCCCCTTACTGATGATCTCTGTCCCCTCTGTCCCCATGCTGTCCCCATGCTGTCCCCGGCTGTCCCCTGTCCCCTTACTGATGATCTCTGTCCCCTCTCTCCCCATGCTGTCCCCACGCTGTCCCCTGTCTGTCCCCATGCTGTCCCCTGTCCCCTTACTGACGATCTCTGTCTGTCCCCTGGCTGTGCCCTGGCTGTCCCCTGTCCCCTTACTGATGATCTCTGTCCCCTCTGTCCCCATGCTGTCCCCATGCTGTCCCCGGCTGTCCCCTGTCCCCTTACTGACGATCCCCGTCTGTCCCCACGCTGTCCCCATGCTGTCCCCATGCTGTCCCCACGCTGTCCCCTGTCTGTCCCCCGGCTGTCCCCTGTCCCCTTACTGACAATCCCTGTCTGTCCTCACGCTGTCCCCATGCTGTCCCTGTCTGTCCCCATGCTGTCCCCACGCTGTCCCCTGTCTGTCCCCATGCTGTCCCCATGCTGTCCCCACGCTGTCCCCACGCTGTCCCTGTCTGTCCCCACGCTGTCCCCACGCTGTCCCCACGCTGTCCCCACGCTGTCCCCACGCTGTCCCTGTCTGTCCCCACGCTGTCCCCACGCTGTCCCCACGCTGTCCCCACGCTGTCCCCGTGGCGGTGGCGCAGGCGGAGCTCAAGTCCCGGAAGGCGGGCGAGGCGCTGCGCAGAGCCGTGGAGAAGTACAACGCTGCCCGAGCTGACTTCGAGCAGCGCATGCTGGACTCGGCCGTGGTGCGAACTGCGGGGGATCTGGGATGGGGTGGGGTTTGGGGTGGGATTTGGGGTGGGGTGGGATTTGGGATGGGATGGGGTGGGATTTGGGATGTGATGGGATCTGGGATGGGATCTGGGATGGGATCTGGGCAGGGATGTGATTTGGGATGCAATCTGGGAAAGGATGGGCAATGATAGGATGTGGGATGGGGTGGGATCTGGGATGGGATGGGATCTGGGATGGGATTTGGGATGCAATCTGGGAAGGGATCGGCAATGATAGGATGTGGGATGGGATGGGATCTGGGACGGGATGGGATCTGGGATGAGGTGGGATTTAGGATGGGGTGGGGTGGGATCTGGGACGGGATGGGATCTGGGATGGGATGGGATGGGATTTGGGATGGGATGGGATCTGGGACAGGATCTGGGAAGGGATGGGCAATGATAAGATTTGAGATGGGGTGGGATCTGGGATGGGGTGGGATTTGGGATTTGGGATGGGATCTGGGATTTGGGATGGGATGGGATTTGGGATGGGATGGGGTGGGATTTGGGATGGGCAGGGGTGGGATTTGGGATGGGATCTGGACAGGGATGGGCAGGGATGGGATTTGGGATGGGGTGGGATCTGGGATGGGATGGGATCTGGGATGGGATCTGGGATGGGATCTGGGATGGGATCTGGGATGGGATCTGGTCAGGGATGTGATTTGGGACAGGATCTGGGAAGGGATGGGCAATGATAGGATTTGGGATGGGGTGGGATCTGGGATGGGATCTGAGATCTGGGATGGGATGGGAGCTGGGATGGGATGGGATGGGATCTGGGATGGGATTTGGGATAGGATTTGGGAAGGGATTTGGGATGGGATGGGCACTGATGGGATTTGGGAAGGGATGGGATCTGGGAAGGGATGGGATGGGAACCACTGGGATTTGGTATGGGATCTGGGATGGGATTTGGGAAGGGATGGGCAATGATAGGATTTGGGATAGGATTTGGGATGGGGTTTGGGAAGGGATGGGTACTGATGGGATCTGGGATGGGGTAGGAGCTGGGATGGGATCTGGGATGTGGGATGGGGTGGGATCTGGGGTGGGTGGGATCTGGGATGGGGTGGGGTGGGGTGGGATTTGGGATGGGATTGATCTGGGAAGGCATGGGCACCGATGGGATGTGGGAAGGGATCCCATCCCAAACCCTTTTTTTGGACACATCCATCCCATCCCAAACCCTTTTTTTGGACATCCCATCCACCCCAAACCCTTCCCTAAGGACATCCATCCCATCCCAAACCCTTTTTGGGGACATCCCACCCCAAACCCTTTTTTGGGAACATCCCACCCATCCCAAACCCCACTCCATGTCCCTGGGGACACCCCACCCATCCCCAACCCATCCCTGAGGACATTCCATCCATCCCAAACCCTTTTTTGGGAACATCCATCCCATTCCATCCCATCCCATCCCATCCCATCCCATCCCATCCCATCCCATCCCATCCCATCCCAAACCCTTTTTGGGGACATTCCACCCATCCCAAACCCTTTTTTTGGACATCCCACCCACCCCAAACCCTATTTTGGGGACATCCCCCCGTTCCCAACCCCGCTGTCCCCCCGCAGCGTTTCCAGGAGGTGGAGGAAGCTCACCTGCGGCACATGAAGGGTCTCATCGGCTCCTACTCACACTCCGTGGAGGATACCCACGTCCAGATCGGCCAGGTGAGCTCACCTGAGCCCCCCGACATTCCCGATTTTCCCCTTTATTCCACATCCCATTCCCATCTTTCCTTCTTTATTCCACATCCTGTTCCCATTTTTCTCTTTATTCCACATCCCATTCCCATCTTTCCTTCTTTATTCCACATCCTGTTCCCATTTTTCTCTTTATTCCACATCCCATTCCCATTTTTCCCTATTTATTCCACATCCCATTCCTGTTTTCCTCTTTATTCCACATCCCATTCCTGTTTTTTGGGGTTTTTTCCCTCTTTATTCCACATCCCATTCCTGATTTTCCCTCTTTATTCCACATCCCATTCCCATTTTTCTCTTTATTCCACATCCCATTCCTATATTTTGGGGTTTATTCCACATCCCATTCCTGTTTTCCCTCTTTAGTCCATGTCCCATTCCCGGATTTTTGGTTTTTTCCCCTCTTTATTCCACATCCCCTTCCTGTTTCTCCCTCTTTATTCCACATCCCATTCACATTTTTCTCTTTATTCCACATCCCATTCCTGCTTTTCCCTCTTTATTCCACATCCCATTCCCATTTTTTGGGTTTTTTCCCCCTTTATTCCGCATCCCATTCCCGTTTTTGGGGTTTTCTCCCTCTTTACTCCATGTCCCATTTCTGCTTTTTCCCTCTTTATCCCACATCCCATTCCCATTTTTCTCTTTATTCCACATCCCATTCCCATTTTTCCCTCTTTATTCCACATCCCATTCCTGTTTTCCCTCTTTATTCCACATCCAATTCCTGTTTTTTGGGGTTTTTTCCCTCTTTATTCCACATCCCATTCCCACCTTTCCCTCTTTATTCCACATCCCATTCCTGGTTTTGGGGTTTTTTTCCCTCTTTATTCCACATCCCATTCCTGTTTCTCCCTCTTTATTCCACATTCTATTCCCATTTTTCTCTTTATTCCACATCCCATTCCTGATTTTCCCTCTTAATTCCACATCCCATTCCCAGTTTTTGAGGGTTTTCCCTCTTTATTCCACATCCCATTCCTGATTTTCCCTCTTTATTCTACATCCCATTCCCAGTGTTTGGGGTTTTTCCCTCTTTATTCCACATCCCATTCCTGTTTTCCTCTTTATTCCACATCCAATTCCTGTTTTTTGGGGTTTTTTCCCTCTTTATTCCACATCCCATTCCTGTTTTTCCCTCTTTATTCCACATCCCATTCCCAGTTTTTGGGGTTTATTCCACATCCCATTCCTGGTTTTTTGGGTTTTTTTCCCTCTTTATTCCACATCCCATTCCCATTTTTCCCTGTTTATTCCACATCCCATTCCTGTTTTCCTCTTTATTCCACATCCAATTCCTGTTTTTTTGGGGGTTTTTCCCTCTTCATTCCACATCCCATTCCTGATTTTCTCTTTATTCCACATCCCATTCCCATATTTTGGGGTTTATTCCACATCCCATTCCTGTTTTTTTGGTTTTTTTTCCCTCTATTCCACATCCCATTCCTGATTTTCCCTCTTTATTCCACATCCCATTCCTGATTTTCTCTTTATTCCACATCCCATTCCCATATTTTGGGGTTTATTCCACATCCCATTCCTGGTTTTCCCTCTTTATTCCACATCCCATTCCCAGTTTTTGGGGTTTATATCACATCCCATTTCTGGCTTTTTGGGGTTTTCTTCCTCTTTACTCCATGTCCCATTCCTGTTTTTCCCTCTTTGTTCCACGTCCCATTTCTGGTTTTTTGGGGTTTTTTCCCTCTTTATTCCACATCCCATTCCCACCTTTCTCTCTTTATTCGACGTCCCATTCCCACCTTTCCTTTCCCTCTTTATTCCACATCCCATTCCCGGTTTTTGGGGTTTATTCCACATCCCATTTCTGGTTTTTTGGGGTTTTTTCCTGTTTATTCCACATCCCATTCCTGATTTTCCCTCTTTATTCCCCATCCCATTCCCCTTTTTTTTGGTTTTTTTCCTCTTCATTCCACATCCAATTCCTGGTTTTGGGGTTTTTCCCCTTTATTCCCCATCCCATTCCCATTTTTTTGGGGTTTTCCCCCTTCATTCCCGATCCCATTCCCCTTTTTTGGGGTTTTTTCACATCCCATTCCCGTTTTTGGGGTTTTCCCTGTTCATTCCCGATCCCATTCCCATTTTTTTGGGGTTTTCCCCCTTCATTCCCGATCCCATTCCCATTTTTTTGGAGTTTTCCCCCTTCATTCCCCATCCCATTCCCCTTTTTTTGGGGTTTTTTTCACATCCCATTCCCATTTTGGGGTTTTTCCCCTTCATTCCCCATCCCATTCCCATTTTTAGGGTTTTTTCCCCCTTCATTCCCCATTCCATTCCCGTTTTTTGGGATTTTCCCTCTTCATTCCCCATCCCATTCCCATTTTTTTGGGGTTTCCCCCGTTCATTCCCGATCCCATTCCCAATTTTTGGGGTTTTCCCCTCAGGTGCACGAGGAGTTCAAGCAGAACGTGGAGAACATCGGCACCGAGATGCTGCTGCGCCGCTTCGCCGAGAGCAAGGGGACGGGCAGAGAGCGGCCGGGTGAGATCCCAAACCATCCCAAATAACCATCCCAAAGGATCCTGGAGCATCCCAAATGATCCCAAATGATCCCAAACCATCCCAAACCATCCCAAATCATCCCAAACCATCCCAAACCATCCCAAAGGATCCTAAACCATCCTAAACCATCCCAAACCATCCCAAACCATCCCAAATGATCCCAAACCATCCCAAATGATCCCAAAGGATCCCGGAGCATCCCAAATGATCCCAAATGATCCCAAACCATCCTAAATCATCCCAAATCATCCCAAATAACCATCCCAAACCATCCTAAATCATCCCAAACCATCCCAAACCATCCCAAACCATCCCAAAGGATCCCAAATCATCCCAAATGATCCCAAATCATCCCAAACAATCCCAAACCATCCCAAATCATCCCAAACCATCCCAAAGGATCCCAAATAACCATCCTAAATCATCCCAAATGATCCCAAACCATCCCAAATAACCATCCCAAAACATCCCAAAGGATCCCAAACCATCCCAAACCATCCTAAATCATCCCAAACCATCCCAAAGGATCCCAAATCATCCTAAATCATCCCAAACTATCCCAAATAATCCCAAATCATCCCAAACCATCTCAAAGGATCCCAAAGGATCCCAAATCATCCCAAAGGATCCCAAACCATCCCAAACGATCTCAAACCATCCCAAACCATCCCAAAGGATCCCAAATCATCCCAAACCATCCCAAATTATCCCAAATGATCCTGGTTAATCCCAAACAATCCTGGCTGATCCCAAACGATCCCAAATGATCCCAAACGATCCCAAACAATCCCAAACAATCCCAAACAATCCAGTCTGAACCCAAATGATCCCAAAGGATCCTAAACTATCCTGGCTGATCCCAAACAATCCCAAATGATCCCAAATGATCCTGGCTGATCCCAAACTATACCAAATTATCCCAAATGATCCCAAACAACCCCAAATGATGCCAAATGATCCAGACTGGACCCAAATGATCCCAAATGATCCCAAATGATCCCAAACTATCCTGGAAGATCCCAAATGATTTCAAACTATCCTGACTGATCCCAAATGATCCAGACTGATCCCAAATGATCCAAAATGATCCCAAACTATCTTGAAGGATCCCAAACGATCCCAAATGATCCAGACTGAACCCAAATGATCCCAAATGGTAATGGCTGATCCCAAATGATCCCGGCTGATCCCAAACAATCCCAGCTGATTTCAAACGATCCCAAATGACCCCAAATTATCCCAGCTGATCTTGACTGATCCCAGCTGATCCCAAACAATGCCAGTTGATCCCAAATGATCCTAAATTATCCCAAACTATCCCAGCTGATCCCAAACTATCCCAAACCATCCCGGTTGATCCCAGCTGATCCCAAATCATCCTGGCTGGTCCCAAATTATCCCAAATGATCCCAGCTGATCCCAAACGATCCTGGCTGATCCCAAAGGATCCCAAACGTTCCTGGCTGATCCCAAACAATCCCAAATCATCCTGGCTGATCCCAAATGATCCCAAACGTTCCTGGCTGATCCCAAACGATCCCAAACGTTCCTGGCTGATCCCAAACGATCTCACCTGATCCCAAATGATCCCAAACCACCCCAAACAATCCCAAACGATCCCAAATCATCCTGGCTGATCCCAAATGCTCCTGGCTGATCCCAAACGATCCCAAACGTTCCTGGCTGATCCCAAACGATCCCAAACGTTCCTGGCTGATCCCAAATGATCCCAAACCATCCTGGCTGATCCCAAACGATCCTGGCTGATCCCAAATGATCCCAAACGTTCCTGGCTGATCCCAAACGATCCCAAATCATCCTGGCTGATCCCAAATCATCCTGGCTGATCCCAAACGATCCCAAATCATCCTGGCTGATCCCAAACGATCCCAAACGACCCCAAACAATCCCAAACGATCCCAAACGTTCCTGGCTGATCCCAAACGATCTCACCTGATCCCAAATGATCCCAAACGACCCCAAACAATCCCAAACGACCCCCCAACCCTCCCGGCTGACCCCTGCTCCCTCTCCCCCCGGCAGGAGCTCTGGATTTCGACGAGTACCGGCTGGCTCCGGCGCAGGAAGGCAAGTACGTCTGCGGGGCGCCGGGAGCGCCGGGCCGGCCGGGCTGTCCCTGACCCCTGCTGACCTCCCCAGGAGCCAAGAGGAGCCGCAGCAAAGCCTTCCGGATCCCGGGGCTGAGCCGCAAGGAGCGCGAGAGGGACGCGGGGTGAGGGATACGGGATGGGATTGCTGCGGGATCCCAGGAATTCAGGATCCTATATCCCTGAATTCCCACATCTTATATCCTTGAATTCCTGCATCCTATATCCCTGCATGCCATATTCCTGAATTCCTGCATCCCTGAATTCCTGCATCCCATATCCCAGAATTCCCGCATCCTATATCCCTGAATTCCCATGTCCCTGAATTCCCACATCTAATATCCCTGCATCCCTGAGTTCCCACATCCTATATCCCTGAATTCCTGTATCCTATATCCCTGAATTCCCACATCTCATATCCTTCGATCTCGGAATTCCCACATCCCATATCCCTGAATTCCCATGTCCCTGAATTCCCACATTTTATATCCCTGAATTCCCACATCCTATATACCTGCATCCCCAAATTCCCATATCCCTGAATTCCCACATCTAATATCCCTGCATCCCTGAATTCCCACATCCTGTATCCCTGAATTCCCACATCCTATATCCCTGAATTCCCACATCTCATATCCTTCCATCTCGGAATTCCCACATCCCACATCCCTGAATTTCCATATCCAATATCCCACATCCCCGAATTCCCATATCCCTGAATTCCCACATACCATATCCCTGAATTCCCATATCCCTGAATTCCTGCATCCCTGAATTCCCACATCTCATATCCTTCCATCTCGGAATTCCCACATCCCATATCCCTGAATTTCCGTATCCAATATCCCTGCATCCCCGAATTCCCACATCCCTGAATTCCCACATCCTATATACCTGCATCCCATATCCCTGAATTCCCATATACTTGAATTCCCACATCTAATATCCTCACATCCCTGAATTCCTGCATCCCAAATCCCTGAATTCCCACATCCTGTATCTCTGAATTCCCATATCCCTGAATTCCTGCATCCCTGAATTCCCACATTTTATATCCCTGAGTTCCCACATCCTATATCCCCAAATTCCCATATCCCTGAATTCCCATATACCTGAATTCCCATATCCCCGAATTCCACATCCCTGCATCCCTGAATTCCTGCAACCCATATTCCAGAATTCCCACATCCTATATCCCTGAATTCCCATATCCCTGAATTCCCACATCCCTGAATTCCCACATCTTATATCCCTGAGTTCCCACATCCTATATCTCTGAATTCCCACATCCCTGAATTCCCATATCCCTGAATTCCCACGTCCTATATCCCTGCATCCCATATCCCTGAATTCCCATATCCCTGAATTCCCATATCCCTGAATTCCCATATCCTTGAATTCCCACATCCTACATCCCCAAATTCCCACATCCCCAAATTCCCAAATTCCCACCCCCTTTCCCCACATCCCCACCTGACTCTCCCCCTCTCACTCCCCAGGGAATCTCCGGATAACGACCTGGTGAGCACCCAGCAACCCCCAACCCCTCCACCCCACCCCAAAAACTGGGAACACTGGGAATGTCCCCAACGTGTCCCCACAGAGCTGCCCGGAGGTGGACGAGGACGGATTCACCGTGCGCCCGGACATCGCCCGGAGTATCCTTGGGGACAAAATGGGGGAAAAAGGGAGGGAATTTTCTAGGATGTGACAGGAAATCCCAAAAAAAAAATCGCCTTAAATTGGGGCTCAGGCGAGGAGTATCCTGGGGACAAAACAGGGAAAAAAGGAGGGAATTTTCTAGGATGTGACGGGAAATCCCAAAAAAAAAATCGCCTTAAATTGGGGCTCAGGCGAGGAGTATCCTCAGGGGACAAAACGGGGAAAAAGGGAGGGAATTTTCTAGGATGTGACAGGAAATCCCTGAAAAAAATCGCCTTAAGTGAGGCTCAGGAGAGGAGTATCCTGGGGACAAAATGGGGAAAAAGGGAGGGAATTTTCTAGGATGTGACAGGAAATCCCAAAAAAAATCGGCTTAAATTGGGGCTCAGGCGAGGAGTATCCTGGGGGGACAAAGTGGGGAAAAAGGGAGGGAATTTTCTAGGATGTGACGGGAAATCCTGAAAAAAATCGCCTTAAATTGGGATTCAGGTGAGGAGATTCCTGGGGACAAAGTGGGGAAAAAGGGAGGGAATTTTCTAGGATGTGACGGGAAATCCCAAAAAAAAATCGCCTTAAACTGGGGCTCAGGCGAGGAGTATCCTGGGGACAAAACGGGGGAAAAAGGGAGGGAATTTTCTAGGATGTGACGGGAAATCCCAAAAAAAAAATCACCTTAAATTTGGGCTCAGGCAAAGAGTATCCTGGGGACAAAACGGGGGAAAAAGGGAGGGAATTTTCTAGGATGTGACGGGAAATCCTAAAAAAAAATCACTTTAAATTGGGGCTCAGGTGAGGAGTATCCTGGGGACAAAATGGGGAAAAAGGGAGGGAATTTTCTAGAATGTGACGGGAAATTGCCCCAAAAAATCGCCTTAACGTGGGGCTCAGGCGAGGCGGAGCATCCGGAATGTTCCTCCAGCGATTCCGACTACGACGAGGACGAGCCGCGGAAATTTTTCGTTCACATCAAGCCGGTGCAGCCGCGGGAAGCCGCCGGCAGCGCCGAGGCCACCGTGGAGCAGCTGAAGGCCACCGTGGGAAATCTGATCCTGGCGCCCGGCGTTGGGGTGAGCCTGGGGGGGTTGTGGGGACACCTGGGAGGCTGGCGGGGTGACCTGAGCGTTGTCACCTTGTCTTGCAGGGCACCGTGCGCAGGCAGGCGTCCCGTGAGTGGCACTGCGGGGAGGGGACATTGAGCTTTGGGGGTGTCACAGCCTTCCTGGGACTCTGTCCTTGGGGACAATGCCACCCTTCTGAGCCCCATTCCTTGGGGACATCCCACCCTTCCTGGACCCCTTTTTTTGGGGACATCCCACCGTCCTTAAACCCAATCTTTGGGGACATCCCACCCTCCCTGAGCCCCTTTCCTTGGGGACAATGCCACCCTCCTTCAACCCAATCCTTGGGGACATCAGATTCTTCCTGACAGCCTGTCCTTGGGGATGTCACATCCTTCCTGGGAGCATTCCATTGGGGACATCAGATCCTTCCTAAGACCCTGTCCTTGGGGACAATGCCACCCTTCTGAGCCCCATTCCTTGGGGACACCCCATCATTCCTGGGACCATGACCTTGGGGACATCACATCCTCCTTAAACCCAGTCTTTAGGGACATCCCACCCTCCCTGAGCCCCTTTCCTTGGGGACAATGCCACCCTCCTTCAACCCAATCCCTGGGGACATGCCACCTTTCCTGACCCCCATTCCTTGGGGACATGCCATCCTTCCTGAGTCCCTTCCCTTGGGGACAATGCCACCCTCCCTGACCCCCATTCCTTGGGGACATCCCACCCTCCTTAACCCCACCCCTTGGGGACAATGCCACCCTCCCTGAACCCCATTCCTTGGGGACAATGCCACCCTCCCTGAGCCCCACTCCCTGTCCCCTTGTCACCCCCCTTCCCAAGCCCCCCCAGAGCGTTGGGGTCGCGGTGGCTCGGTGTCCCCTCAGTGCCACCCCTCCGCAGGACACGTGGCACCGCTGCCCCCAGCCTCGAGTGACACCGACCCCGAGGGGACCCTGGCAGCGGGTGAGACCCTCTGGGGGATCTTGGGGACACTGGGTGATGGCCAGGGGTCCTGGCGGGGGGTGGCAGTGGCTGTGGCACCCCCAGCGTGTCCCCTGTCCCCGCAGGTGACACCGCGGGCAGAGGTCTGCCGGTGGCAGCAGTGAACAGGTACGGGATTGGGGTGGCACGGGGTTGTCACCCCTTGTCCTTGGGGTGTCCTGGGGTGGCTGCTGACCCCCTCTCTGTCCCCCTTGAGGTGTCCTGGGGTGGCTGCTGACCCCCTCTCTGTCCCCCTTGAGGTGTCCTGGGTGGCTGCTGACCCCCTCTCTGTCCCCCTTGAGGTGTCCTGGGGTGGCTGCTGACCCCCACTGTGTCCCCTCTGTCCTTGAGGTGTCCTGGGTGGCTGCTGACCCCCTCTCTGTCCCCTCTCTGTCCCCTCTGTCCTTGAGGTGTCCTGGGTGGCTGCTGACCCCCTCTCTGTCCCCTCACTGTCCCCCTTGTCCTTGAGGTGTCCTGGGTGGCTGCTGACCCCCTTTCTGTCCCCTCTCTGTCCCCTCTCTGTCCTTGAGGTGTCCTGGGTGGGTGCTGACCCCTCTCTGTCCCCTCACTGTCCCCCTTGTCCTTGAGGTGTCCTGGGTGGCTGCTGACCCCCTCTCTGTCCCCTTTCTGTCCCCCTTGAGGTGTCCTGGGTGGCTGCTGACCCCCACTGTGTCCCCTCACTGTCCCCTCTCTGTCCCCCCTTTTCCTTGAAGTGTCCTGGCTGGGTGCTGACCCCCTCTCTGTCCCCCTTGAGGTGTCCTGGGTGGCTGCTGACCCCCCTCTGTCCCCTCACTGTCCCCCTTGTCCTTGAGGTGTCCTGGGGTGCCTGCTGACCCCCTCTGTCCCCTCTGTCCTTGAGGTGTCCT
>NW_028147331.1:0-22904 GCF_008360975.1 Lichenostomus cassidix | reverse complement strand
TGGGGTGACCTCACTGATGGCAACCTATCTCCCTAAAATTTTGGTCACATCTTCAGCCCACCATGACGCACACCATCAACATCTGCCTTTAGCCTCTAATACACTTGAAATCTGCTGCCAAGGTCAGGAGGACATAGCCTCAAATGAAAGACATGGAGTTGCACAATTCACCAAAGAAACGCTCGCACCACGACAGAGGAGGGAAGAAGACCATGTTGACCATCCATTAGTATTAATTGTATGTTGCTAACAGGAACAGATTATTAAGACTAGAAGGATGTATGATATGAAACCTTACAGCTTGAATGAGGAATAAATGAATTGACGTCACAGGCCAGCCAGGGAAAAAAGAGATCAAACCAGGTTGGTTCTTAGTTTAATGATTTTCTTAATGAGGTCAAGGAATACGCTTCAAATGACAGAGTATGATGTCGTGTAAATATGCAAAATAATCTAGATGGACCATGACACCAGAACAAGTTCAGCCAGTCCAGTCCCTACATTTCCATATCCTCTCTTCTAATCCTATTCAAGAAAAAATGCCATGAGCCATTTTTCATCTATCGGAATGCTACTAAGCACTATTACATTTCCAAGGTATTGTGGACTGATCTCCCAACAATATCAGCATGTCCCTCAGCATTCCTGGGAGCACCAAAATGGCTGATGGACATCCAGTGGTACAGAAGAGGTGCCCACTCTTCAGAAGACCTCCACAAACCACTGCACACAAGCGCCTCAAAATAAGTTGATGGATGACATTGCACCTCTCTAGGGCTTTGGGTGTTTATTCAGCTCTCCATGACACGCATTGAAACAATCAAATCCTTCCAAATTTCAGCTCTCACTTCAAAATTGCTGCCAAGGTCATATGGACATGGATTCAAGGGCAGGACATGACATGGCAGAATTGCATGAAGTCAAACATTCCACAGCTCATGACTCACCAGGCTGGTCCAGACGAGAGATGCTGCCTCCAAATTGCCCCAAGGCCATGGGAGAAGGCTGTCCCACCCCTGCAGGACCAGCATAAAAGCCAGACCAGTGCCTCTCTCCCTCACACACTTCTTCTCACACCATCTCCTGCTGACAACCAGGTGAGTCTCAAGACCCTGAACCTCCTGCTCCTGCACCCCTAGCCCCTCTCTTCCAGCACTCCCAGCCCCAGCCTCAGCAGCCCTCATGCCTACCCACAGACCCACAACAACCTCCACACCCCCTCGCCTTCCCGCATCACCACCCCTTGCAACCCCACCACAATGACCTGCCTCACTCCCCTCTCTTCCAGGGACCCTCCACACCACACCCATGGCCTGCTACGACCTCTGCCGTCCCTGCGGACCCACCCCGCTGGCCAACAGCTGCAATGAGCCCTGTGTACGACAGTGCCAGGACTCCAGTGTCATCATCAACCCTTCTCCTGTGCTGATCACCCTGCCAGGACCCATCATGACCTCCTTCCCCCAGAACACTGCTGTTGGATCCACCTCCTCAGCTGCTGTGGGCACGGAACTCAGTGTGCAGGGACAGCCCATCTCTGGTGGATTTGGTGGATTTGGCTATGGCTTTGGCTACGGCCGTGGATTTGGCTATGGGCTGGGCTATGGCTATGGGCTGGGAGGCCTGGACTGCTATGGCCGTGGATTTGGCTACTACAACTTCTAAGGGCCATCAGCACCATTTCTGACACCAACTACCCACTCCTCAGAACACACCCCAGGCACAGGGGACGCCTCTCTTGGCCAAGGTTCTCAAACAGGCTCAGCCCTTCCAGCTCCTTCTCCCAAGCAAGGCGGCAGCCAAGGGGCCAGCCTGGGCTGCCTGCAAACATGCCCCATCTGCCTCCTGCCTCCTTCTTCTGTTCCCTGCTCTGCATTGCCCCCTTGGCTCTGTCCACTGCCCTGTGCTGCAGACCCCTTCTGCTAAGCCAGAGACCGTTGGGCATCTCTGGTGTTCTGCTCCCTCTGTGGGGCAGGAAAGCATTGATCTCTGGCCAAACCTCTTGCAAGCAAAGGACCTTGGCAAATGGTCACCCTCATTGTACCTCAAAATGGTTCCCTTCTGCTGGCTTCTGCTTTTTCAATATTTTGCCTCAATAAAGTTTTTCATGCATCCTAACCTCAAATGTCTGTTAATTGAATGGAGGTGGTTATGAAGTGGATGTGAAACCAGTTTTCCTTTCACTGCACCATAGGAGAGGAGGAATCTAGAGTTCAAGTTTCTTCAGGAGATGTTTAGGTTGGATGTCACGGAAGTTTCCTTCATGGACAAGGCTGTCATTCCTGGCACAGACTGCACAGGGTGGTGGTGGATTCATCGTACCTGCAGGGATTTAATATCCCTGAGGATGTTGCTCTTGGGAACATGAGTTAGTGGTGGCCTTGGTAGAGCCGAAGGAGTGATTAGACTTCATGATATTTTAAATTTCGATCTTCTGCAACATAATTGTTTCACCGCTATGATCCTTTAGTGGTAGATTTCATAGACCTTTTTTACCAATCCATGGGTGTTGGTGTCACCTGTGAGAGGAAGCAGAGGTCAAATGGGAGTGGCAGCATGGGAGGGGTGAGCCAAGGCCTTTGGGGTCTTGAATCGTGGGAAGTGCACAGGACTGAGGCCACTTCTCTTGGAGGATTTCCCTGGAGGAAATGGTGCTTGGCTGAGCTCAGTGTCTGCTCTGTCCCAGTGACTCAGCCTGGGCATGAGGAGAGAACTGGGGATGTTGTTGAACTAGTCCATTTTGTGAAGCCTTTTAAGCTCCTTCCCACTCCCTGGTAAGGAGTTGAAACCACAGGAGCAACACTGTTCATCTTTCTGAACAATTATGTGGGCAGTAGGACTGTTTCCCCCTCAGTGAGATTGCCAACGATGCAGTGACTGAGGCACTGGGTGGCTGTGCCACCACTCAGAGGGAGCTGGAGACTGAGGAATCTCCTAAAGTTCCAGAAATGTGAATATGCGTTCTTCATCTGGGAAGCAATGCCAGTGGCGCACCTGGTCATGCTGGGGGCTGAGAGGCCTGAAAGCAGCTTTGTTGAGCATGACCCTGTGGTGCTGGTAGAGAACAAAAATCCAGTCCTTTTCTTTCTTGAAAAAGCATCACTACTCCTCTACATAGATTCCTGACAATTCTTGGCATGAAGTCCGGAGAGGTGGCCTTTCCTCTCTTTCAAGCACTGGTGGGGTCTCTTGTGGAGAGGTTTGGGCAATTCTAGGCTGCCCAGGGAAAGATGCACAAGGGCTTAGTGAAACACGAGCAGCTCAGGGAAAGCAAGACACTGCAAGGACTGGAGAACCTTTCCTAGGAGAGAGGTTGAGAATGCTGGTACTGCCAGGAGACAAGGATGGCTAGGGCTGTGTCCTAAGTGTGCTCGAATCGCTGATGGCAGGGAATGAAGTCAAGGGAATTTGGTTGTTCTCAGCAGTGCACACACATGAAAGAAAAGAGGGAAGGCTACAAGAGGAAAGAGATGAAATTCCATGTGCCAAGAAAGGAAGAATTTCTCAGTATGAGTATAGTCGCAGAGTGGAAAAGCTGGTGGAGTGTCAGAGCTGGGAGATTGAAAACTGAGCTGGCCATGGTCCTGGAAATGCTGCTCTTGCTGGAGCAGAGAAGTTGAAGCCCGTCCACTCCAGAAATCCTACCCAAGTGTTTGGTGTTGTTTCTCCTATTTGCTGGGTGGGTTCAAGACTGCTTTTTGGAAGAGATTTTCTCAAGTGTGTGCTGGCATGGAGAGACTTTGCCAGAGCCATACACAGGAGAACATTAATGTGTCAAGGCTTTTGAGGCAGCAGGTCCTGGGCTTGTGCCATGCTGTGGAAGGTGTGCCCTCCTCCCCTGCTCCCTGTACCTGTCTTGGTTGTTAACAGTGGTGATATATCAGCTACGAGAGGTGTTGTGCCTCTTTTCCATCCACCGTAAGGGCTTGTATGGCACTGTGCTTGGAGAGTATGTGGGACAATTTGAATCCAAAAAGAAGAGGAAGCATCTCAGGCTTTAATGCAGGAAAACTTTATTCAGGCAAAAGAATAAAAATTAAGAAGAAAGAATTGGAAGAGATCCAGTGTGAGGAGCAAGCAGGGCAACCATCAGCTGGTGGGCTTTTCTTGCAGGAGCTGTTGCCAGAGGGCCAAGCTGGTGGTGTCAAGGGTGGTACAAGGATCCCTTAGTAAGTGTAGTAGCCCCTTCTGCCGTAGCAGCCCAGGCCTCCCAGGCCATAGCCATAGTCCAGCCCATAGCCAAATCCACGGCCATAGCCAAGGCCATAGCCAAATCCACGGCCGTAGCCCAGCCCATTGCCAAATCTGCGGCCATAGCCCAGCCCATAGCCAAATCCACTGCCGTAGCCAAAGTCAAGATCATAGCCAAATCCACGGCCATAGCCAAGGCCATAGCCAAAGCCACCAAATCCACCAGAGATGGGCTGTCCCTGCACACTGAGTTCAGTGCCCACGGCAGCCCCAGAGGTGGATCCGACAGCAGTGCTCTGGGGGAAGGAGGTCATGATGGGTCCTGGCAGGGTGATCAGCACAGGCGAAGGGTTGATGATGACACGGGAATCCTGGCATTGCAGGGCACAGGGCTCGTTGCAGCTGTTGGCCAGTGGGGTGGGTCCACAGGGACGGCAGAGGTCGTAGCAGGCCATGGGTGTGGTGTGGAGGGTTCCTGGAAGAGAGGGGAGTGAGGCAGGGCAGGGTGGTGGGGCTGGGAGGGGCAGTGATGCAGGAGGGTGAGGGAGTGTGGAGGTTGTTGTGGGTCTGTGGGGAGGCATGAGGGCTGCTGAGGCTAGGGCTGGGAGTGCAGGAGGAAAGGCGCCAGGGGTGCAGGAGCAGGAGGGTCAGGGGCTTGAGACTCACCTGATTGTTGTCAGGAGCAGGAGGAGATGGTGTGAGGAGAAGTGTGTGAGGAACAAAGGTGCTGGGCTGGCTTTTATGCTGGTTCTGGAGGGGTGGGACAGCCTTGTCCCATGGCCTTGGGGCATTTTGGAGGCAACAGCTCTTGGGTGGCCCAGCCTGGTGAATCATGAGCTGGGGAGTGTTTTCAATCATGCAATTCTGCAATTCCATGTCCTGACCTGGAGACTGTGTCCTTCTGATGTTGGCGGTACCTCTAATGGCAAGAATTAGGGATCATTATCTTGTCGATGGCGCATGTCAGGACGCGGATAATATTCAACCAAAGCTTTGGTTGAAGTGTAGTGCTGTCACTTAGATCTTGCCATGGCATATTGACAAGTTCCATAGGCATTCTTTCCACCCTCCTGAAAGAACTCCCAGCTCTCTCAGCTTCTGCTCACATTATATATACTCCAATTCTGTCAGTTTCATGGTCACCCTGCATGGCTCTTGGTCAACCATGTCAATGTCATTGTTCCACCCTTGAAGCCCCACCCATGGTGGGGACCAGGACAGTCCATTCCCTAAACTTTTCTAAAGAGCAGACACATGGCTTTGAAGGGCGAATTATTCAACGGATGGGGAACTGTGCTCGTCATGTGTCTTGTTCTCCTTATCCTTCATGATTTTTCCCTTCCATGTGTCAGTCACAGTCCAGCACTGGGACCCCACAGTGTGACCTTACTGGGCCCAGCCAAGATGAGCACTATGGATGAATCAATATAGGACTTTGGGGAGCATGGGAGACGTCTCTAAATCACAGGGATTGCTTTCCCATCTCCAAAGGGAAAGGCTAGAAATATAGACAGGCTTTGAAAAATGGCAACATGGTGGAGAGGGATAGAACATCACGGAAAGGGCAGCCCGTCACAAGCAGTGCCTCTGTAAAGCCAGATCAGCCTGACAGTGCTGTGATGGTTTGGGACCCCTCTTCACAATGCACTAAAAAACCAGAACACACCAGTGCCTTGGGGTGACCTCACTGATGACACCCTATCTCCCTAAAGCATTGGTCACATCTTCAGCCCACCATGACACACACCATCAACATCTGCCTTTAGCCTCTAATACACTTGAAATCTGCTGCCAAGGTCAGAAGGACATAGCCTCAAAAGAAAGACATGGAGTTACACAATTCAACAAAGAAACGCTCGCACCATGACAGAGGAGGGAAGAAGACCACGTTGACCATCCATTAGTATTAATCATATTTTGCTAGCAGGAACAGATTATTAAGACTAGAAGGATGTATGATATGAAACCTTACAGCTTGAAGGAGGAATAAATGAATTGACGTCACAGGCCAGCCTGGGAAAAAAGAGATCAAACCAGGCTGGTTCTTTGTTTAATGATTTTTTTAATGAGGTCAAGGAATGCACTTTAAATGACAGAGTACTATGTCTTCTAAATATGAGAAATCCAGATGGACCACGACACCAGAACAAGTTCAGCCAGTCCGGTCTCTGCATTTCCAGATCGTCTCTTCTGATCCCATTCAAGACAAAATGCCATGAGCCATTTTTCCTATATAGGAACACTCCTGTAAACTATAACATCTGCAAGTTATTGCAGCATGACCTCCCAAGGGCATCAGCAACTCCCTCAGCATTCCTGGGAGCAACAAAATGACTGATGGACATCCAGTGGCACAGAAGATGTGCCCAGTCATCACAAGACAACCACAAACCAAAGATCATTAGTGCCACAAAATAACTTCACTGATGACATTGCACCTCACCAGAGCTTTGGGGGTTTATTCAGCCCACCCTGACACACATCGATACAATCAAATCCTCCCAAAAACCAATTCCCACTTTAATGTTGCCACCAAGGTCAGATGGACACAGCCTCAAAATCAGGACATGACACTGCAGAATTGCATGAAGTCAAACATTCCCCACCTCATGATTCACCAGGCTGGGCCAAGCAAGAGCTGTTGCCTCCGAAATGCCCCAAGGCCATGGGACAAGGCTGTCCCGCCCCTCCAGAACCAGCATAAAAGCCAGCCCAGTGCCTCTCTCGCTCAAACACTTCTCACAGCTTCTCCTCCTGCTTCTGACAACAACCAGGTGAGTCTCAAGCCACTGACCATCCTGCTCCTGCACACCTGACCCCTCTTTTCCGTCACGCTCCCAGCCCCAGCCTCAGCAGCCCTCATGCCTCCCCACAGACCCACAACAACCTCCACACTCCCTCACCCTCCTGCATCACTATCCCTCACACTCCCACCACCCTGCCCTGCCTCACCCCCCTCTCTTCCAAGGACCCTCCACACCACACCCATGGCCTGCTACAATGCCTGCCACCCCTGCGGACCCACCCCACTGGCCAACAGCTGCAATGAGCCCTGTGCCTTGCAATGCCAGGATTCCCGTGTCATCATCAACCCTTCCCCTGTGCTGGTGACCCTGCCAGGACCTATCATGTCCTCCTTCCCCCAGAGCACTGCTGTTGGATCCACCTCTGGGGCTGCCGTGGGCACTGAACTCAGTGTGCAGGGACAGCCCATCTCTGGTGGATTTGGTGGCTTTGGTGGATTTGGTGGCTTTGGCTATGGCCTTGGCTATGGCCGTGGATTTGGCTATGGGCTGGGAGGCCTGGGCTGCTATGGCAGAAGGGGAGGCTACAACTGCTGAGGACCCTCAGCACCACTCCAACCACCCATTCCCCGGAACACAGCCCAGGCATCGAGGATGCCTCTCTGGGCCACGGCTCTCAAACAGGCTCAGTTCTTCCAGCTGCTGCTCTCAGGGTCCCAAGCAAGGCAGCATCCAAGGGGCCAGCCTGGGCTGCCGGCAAACATGGCCCCTATTCCTGCTGCTCTTCTTCCACTGCCTGCTCTGCATCGCCCCTTTAGCTGTTTACAGTCCCCTCTGGACAAACCCCTTCTCCCATGCCAGACATTCTTGGACACCTCTGGTGCAGTGCTCCCACTGTAGGCCAGGAAGACTTTGGTGCTCTGGCCAAAATATTGCAAGCTAATGGGCCTCGTCTGGCAGTTGCCTCCTTGCACCTCAGCTCGGCTCCCTTCCACTTGCTCCTCATGATGTTTCACTGCTCTTTTGCCTCAATAAAAGTCTCTTGCACTGCAGCCTAAGATGTCTCCTCTTCCTTTACTGGCACACACTGGCACAATTTGCCTTTCCAGTGAATCCCACAAAACTTTCACTTGCTTGATTCCAGGCCTGGATACACTCATACAGGTCTATCCCAGGCTCCAACCCTCCTGGATGGTGTTTTCACTTTGTCTGGACGCCATTTGCTCCAGACCCTCACTATCTCTTTAGCCCATATCCAGATCTACACCATCAGGTCTTTGTCCTAGAGGACCCAGAGCTGAGTACATAACTCCTGTCTCAGCAGAGCTGACAGAGGGGCAGAATCCTCCCCCACCTGCTGCTTGCCCTGTGGCCGTGAAGCCATAGCCTGGGCAGTTTTTGGTTGGTACATTCACATGGCTGGGGCATGTCCAATTCTTCATCCACCAACACCCATAAGTCCTTCTGTTCAGGCATGCTCTTAATCAACTCATGGCCCATCCAATATCCATTACTGAGATTGCTCCAATCCAGGTGCAGGATCTTGCACTTGGTCCTGTTGAGCTGTGGCTAGCACAGGTCTTTCCCATGAGAATTTTTTCCTGCGTTTTATAAACAAAGATAAAGTTTGGATGTTATTATAAACAGTGTCTCGAGATTTGGACAGTTCAGGCCTGGCCAATCCGGCCTAGGGGGACGTTTCTGACTGACCAATCTGAGTGACCTCTGAAAAATCTATATAAGTTGGAATTAAATAATAAAAGCTCTCTTTTTTATGCCACACTGAGAATCTGGGTCTTCTTTCTCTGCTAGCGGCTCAACAGCGACATCGACCTTCACAACATTCACACCAGCCCATCTCCCCAGCCTGTGTGGAGCCCTCTGGATACCATCCCTTCCCTCCATACAATCAACCACACCACTCACCTTGGGGTCATTCCCAATCTTTCTGAGGGAACACTCAATTGCACTGTTCCTGTCCCTGACAAAGATTGGAATTGATAATGGTCCCAATATGAGTCTCTGTGGGTCATCTCTCTTCCCTGTTTTCCTCACAGACATGGAGCTGTTGACCATAACCCTTTGAGTCAGACCATCCTGCCCATTTCCCATCCCACATTTGATATTCCAACCATCGACTCCACATTTCTCCAGATTAGACATAAGGATATTTCCTACCACAGGAACAAATGCTTTGCACAAGTCCAAGTACATTATATCAGATGCTCTTTCCTCTTTCACCAATGTTGAAATGCCATCAAATTTTTCAGGAAGTATTTGCCCTTCATGAAAATGGGAACAGCAGCAGGGTCATGAAAATGGGAACAGCAGCAGGGTCAGCCAAGGCCTTTGGGGTCTTGAGTTGTGGTTAGTGCTGAGGGCTGAGGCTACTTCTCTTGAAGGATTTCCCAGAAGGAAATGGTGCTTGGCTGAGGTCTGTGTCTGCTCTGTGCTGGTGACTCAGCCCAGGCAAGAGGAGAGAACTGTGGATGGTGTTGAACTTGATCCTTTTGTAAAGCCTTTGAGGCTCTTTCCCATTCCCTGCTCCCAGAGCATCCAAGCAAGTCTGGGTCACCTGAGATTTCAGTGAGTGGCCTGCAAATGGCTGAGGGGATGGGCCCAGAGGCTAATGATTAGTGGCCCAATGTGCAGCTGGAGCTGAATCTCCAGTGCTGCAGCCCAGGAGTTGGATCTGTGGGGCCAAGTCTGTTCAAAATCCTGATTAATGAGCTGGGCAGTGGGATGTGTGTGTCCTCAGACACACAGCAGATGAGAACCCCCATTTTTAAGAAGATAAAAAATGGAAGAGAGGGCTGAAGTACAATCTGGGCAATGTCCCCTCTGTGTATGGGAATATCATGGAGCAGATCCCTTTGGAAAATGTGGTAGAGCATATAGAAACCTGCAGGTTGATTACTGACACTCATCACAGATTCATGAAAGATAAATTGGTCCTGACAAATTTCATGCCCTTCTGTGATGGAGTTCCAGCATTGATAAATGGGGGAAGAACATCTGATGTCCTGTACCTGGACTTGTGCAAAGCATTTGCTCCTTTGGCAGTAAACAGTCTTGTCTTTAAACTGGAGAGCTGTGGAGGTGATGGGTGGATAAGGAATGAGCAGGATGGTCTCAGACCCTCAGCTCTGCTTTAGGGAGACTGCAGTTGTGTATTTACCGCTGACCCCCAAGGATACTGAAGACATGGAGCTGCTGAAGCAGAGCTGGAGATGGGCCAGGGAGATGATGAGGATCCAGCCAAAGTGAAAAGACAACCCATGTGTGGCTTGAATCATAGGAAACCATAGACCAGAATGACTGCATCCAGGCCTCGAATCAAGCAAGTGAAAGTATGTGGGATGCACTGGAAAGGCAAAGTGTGCCAGTGTGTGCCAGTAAAGGAAGAAGAGACATCTTAGGCTGCAATGCAAGAGACTTTTATTGAGTTAAAAGAACAGTGAACAGTCATGAGCATCCAGTGGAAGGGCACTGGGTTGAGGTACAAGTAGGGTAACCATCAGCCAACATTCTTTGCCTGCAGTAGCTTTGGCCAGACCATCAGTATCTTCCTTCCCTACAGATGGAGCAGGCCAGCAGAGGCGCCCAATGGTCTCTGGATTGGGAGAAGGCGTTTGTCCAGAGGGGACTGGACAGAGCCAAAGGAGTAATGAATAGCATGGAGTGGGAGAAGAGAAGGAGGCAGATGGGCCATGTTTGCAGGCAGCCCGGGCTGGCCCCTTGGATGCTGCCTTGCTTGGGGCCCTGAGAGCAGGAGCTGGAAGCACTGAGCCTGTTTGAGAACCTTGGCCCAGAGAGGTGTCCTCAATGACTGGGATGTGTTCTGGGGAGTGGGTGGTGCTGTCAGGAGTAATGCTGAGGGTCTTTAGCAGATGTAGCCTCCCCTACTGCCATAGCAGCCCAGGCCTCCCAGCCCATAGCCAAATCCACGGCCATAACCAAGGCCATAGCCAAAGCCACCAAATCCACCAGAGATGGGCTGACCCTGGGCACTGAGCTCACTCCCAACAGCAGCCCCGGAGGTGGATCCGACAGCAGTGCTCTGGGGGAAGGAGGTCATGATGGGTCCTGGCATGGTCACCAGCACAGGAGAAGGGTTGATGATGACACGGGAATCCTGGCATTGCAGGGCACAGGGCTCGTTGCAGCTGTTGGCCAGCGGGGTGGGTCCACAGGGGCGGCAGGCATCGTAGCAGGCCATGGGTGTGGTGTGGAGGGTTCCTGGAAGAGAGGGAGGTGAGACAGGTCAGGGGTGTGGGGGTACGATGGGCTGTGATGCAGGGGGGCGAGGGTTTGTGCAGGATGTTGTGGGTCTGTGGGTAGGCATGAGGGCTGCTGAGGCTGGGGCTGGGAGTGCAGGAAGAGAGGGGCCAGGGGTGCAGGAGCAGGAGGGTCGGGGGCTTGAGACTCACCTGGTTGTCAGCAGGAGCAGGAGGAGAAGGTGCGAGGAGAAGTGTGTGAGGGAGAGAGGCACTGGGCTGGCTTTTATGCTGGTCCTGGAGGGGCGGGACAGCTTTCGCCCATGGCCTTAGGGCATTTCGGAGGCAGCAGCTCCTTGCTGGTCCAGCCTGGTGAATCATGAGCTGGGGAGTGTTTTCCTTCATGGAATGCTGCTGTGTCATGTCCTGGTTTTGAGGCTGTGTCCATCTGATCTTGGTGGCAACATTAAAGTGAGAGTTGGTATTTGGGAGGATTTGGTTGTTAGATGTGTGTCAGGGTAGGATGAATAAACAACCTGAGTCCAGCAGAGGTGCAATGCTATCTCTGGTAATTTTCTGGCACTCGTGTGCTGTGGTTTGTCGGTGCTTTATGAATAGTGGGCTCCTCTTCTGTGTCAATGGATGTCCATCAGTCATTATGTGAGTCACCACCCAGGAATGCTGAGGGAGCTGCTGATGTCCTGATGTTTGCCCTATGCAAGCACTTGAAAAGTTCCAGTGCCTGGGAGTGCTTCATGATGGATGAAAATGAGGTCCTGCTCTTGCATCTTGAATGGGAGCAAGAGCGAGGATTTTGAAAAATAGAGGCTGGACAGGCTGAACTTCTTCCAGTGTTATTATCCATTTAGATTTCTCATTTTGCCCAATAACCGACTCTATAATTTAAAGTGTATATCTTGACCTCATTCAGAAATTCATTAAACAAACAATAAACGCAGGCCCATCCCTTTATGCCCAGCCTGGTCTGTGATGTCAATCCATTTATTCCTTGTTCAAGCCACAGGGTTTCATAGCTTATATCCTGTCAGTCGCAATAATGTGGTCCTGTTAGCAAAAAACAATAATTACTAATGGACAGTCAGCAAGTTCCTCTTTCATGATGTGGGTGTTCCTTTGTGGAATTCTGTGATTCCATGCCCTACTCTTGAGGTCGTGTCCATTTGACCTTGGCAGCAGCTTTTAAGTGTGAGCATTAGAGGTTAAATGCTGGTCTTGATGGTTCATGTCAGCATGGGTTGAAGATGTGACCAAAGCTTTGGGGAGATGGGGTGTCATCAGTGAGGTCCCCCCATGGCACTCATGTTCTGTGGTGAAGAGGGACCCCATTTCCTCACAGCACTTTCAGGCTGCTCTAAGCTTTGCAGGTGTTCTGGGGATGGCAGTTCGCCCCTTTGATCACATTCTCTTCCTCCCTACCTTGGCTCCATCTCTCCAGCCTTGTCCATATTCCTGGCCTTTTCCACTGGAGATGGAATGACTTAGACTTAGACTCAATCCCTTATGACTTAGGGACGTGTCCTTTGCTTCCCACAGTCTTATGTTGTTTCACCTGTAGCGCTCACCTCAGCTCAGCCCAGTAAGGTCACCCTTTGGGGTCCCAGTGTTGGGCTCTGGCTTACACATGGAAAGGAAACCTGGTGGAGAATAAAGAGAAGAAGATGTGTGAGGAGGACAATTCCTCATCCATTGATTAGTCCACCCATCAAACCCATGTTTCTGCATTTTAGGGAGTAGGATATTATGTGAGACTATGTTAACAGTTGACACCAGTTGCCCTTCCCTTGGCAACCAAAGTGATGTAGCAGGGAAGGACCTTGTGCTCCTGGAGGAGCAAAAATTAATAATGAGGTGGCCATGTACTCTTTGTGCTAAAAAGCTCCAGCAGTTACCAGGACATGATTAGGAAAAGAAATACAATGAGGTTGAGGAAGTTGATTGTCCTGTCATGCGCCACTGGTGGGGTTGCATGGTGGAACAAGGATATGGATACTGTTGACTAAGAGAAGTGCTGAGAGACAAATGACATGGACAGGATTGCAGTATCCTTAAAACGAGAAGTTGAGAGAGCTGTGTGTTGTTCAGGGAGGAGGAAAAACAGGCAAAAGGGATGTGTTGTCATTATGCCATGGCACGTCCTCACTGATGACACCTCAGTTGTCCTCAGATTTTTTTGAATCATCTGTATGTCCAGAAATGAGCCAGCAAAAGAAAATGGTCTAATTCTTGCCATTAAAAGGTGCCACGAAAACCAGATGGACACAGCCTTAAAGTCAGAACATGAAATTGCAGAAATGCATGAATGAAAACACTCCCCAGCTCATGACTCAACAGGCTGTGCCAGCCAAGATATGCTGCCTCCAAAATGCCCCAAGGCCATGCAACTAGGCTGTCCCGCCCCTCCAGCACCAGCATAAAAGCCAGACCAGTGCCTCTCTCCCTCACACACTTCTCCTCACACCTTCTCCTCCTGCTCCTGACAACAGGTAAGCCACAAGCCCCTGACCCTCCTGCTCCTGCACCCCTGGCCCCTCTCTTCCTGCACTCCCAGCCCCAGCCGCAGCAGCCCTCATGCCTCCCCACAGACCCACAACAGCCTCCACACTCCCTTGCCATCCTGCATCACCACCCCTCACACCCCCACCCCCAGCCCTGCCTCACACCCCTCTCTCTTCCAGGGACCCGCCACACCACACCCATGGCCTGCAACACCCTCTGCCGCCCCTGTGGACCCACCCCACTGGCCAACAGCTGCAACGAGCCCTGTGCCCTGCAATGCCAGGATTCCCGTGTCATCATCAACCCTTCCCCTGTGCTGGTCACCCTGCCAGGACCCATCATGACCTCCTTCCCCCAGAGCACTGCTGTTGGATCCACCTCTGGGGCTGCCGTGGGCACTGAACTCAGTGTGCAGGGACAGCCCATCTCTGGTGGATTTGGTGGCTTTGGCTATGGCCTTGGCTATGGCCGTGGATTTGGCTATGGGCTGGGAGGCCTGGGCTGCTATGGCAGAAGGGGAGGCTACATCTGCTAAGGATCCTCAGCACTAATCCTGACGCCATTCACCTGCTCCCTGGAACACTCTGCAGCCATTGAGGATGCCTGTCTGGGCCAAGGCTCTCAAACAGGCTCAGCACGTCCAGCTCCTGCTCTCCAGGCTTGAAGCAAGGCAGCATCCAAGGGGTCAACCTGGACTGCCTGCAAACACAGCCTATCTGCCTCCTGCTCTTCTCCTGCTCCTTGGCCTGCATTTCTTCTTTTTCTCTGTCCAGTCCCCTCCTCTACAAAAGTCTTCTGCCAAGCCAGAGACCATCAGGCACCTCCTGTGGGCTGCCCCCTCTGCAGAGCCGGAAGGCTTTGATGCTCTGGCAAAACCCACTGCAAGCAAAGGACCTCAGCTGATGGTTGCCCTACTTCTACCTCAGACTGCTCTTTTCCAATTGCTGATCATGATGTTTCAGTTTTTTTTGCATTAATAAATTTCTCTTGCATCACCACCTGTGATGTCTTCTCTTCCTTCACTGGCACACACTGGCACACATTGCTCTTCCACCGCATTACAGAAACCTTTCAGGCACTGAATGAAAGCTTGGATACAGTAATGCAAGTCTGTTCCTGCCTGTGACACAAGTCTCTCCTGGGTGGTGTTTTCACTTTGGCTGAACTCCTGTTGCTCCAATCCATCATTATCTCACAAGCCCATTTACAGATTTGCCCAATTAGGCTGTCATCCTTATTTTCAGATCCCAGAGTTGAAAGCACAACTCCAGTCTCATCAGAGTGAAGTAGAGGGGCAAAATTCCCCCCTTCACCCACTGCACACAGTGTAGGGATGAGCACAGGACATAGTGAGTTTCTTGTTGGTGCATTCACATTGCCAAGGCATGTCCAATTCTTCATCCACCAACACTCCCAAGTCCTCCTCCTCGGGCATGCTCCTAATCAACTCATGGCCCATCTAACAACCATTAATGAGATTGCTCCAATCTGGGTGCAAGATCTTGCACTTGGACCTGTTGGCCCTCATGACATTGACACCAACCCATCTCCACAACCTGTCTGGAACCCTCTGGATGCCATCCCTTCCCTCAGACCATCAACCACACCATTCACTTTGGTGTCATTCCCAATCTTTCTGAGGGGACACTCAAACCCACTGTCCATGTGCCCGACAAAGATTGGAAGTGATAATGGTCCCAATATGAGTCTCTGAGGGTCACTACTCATCCCTGATCTCCACACAGAGACATAGAGCCATTGACCACAACTCTTTGAGTCAGACCATCCTGCCCATTCCTTATATACCAAATGGTCCAACTATCAACTCCACATCTCTCCAGATTAGAGACAAAGATGCTTTCTGGCACAGGTAAAAAAGGCTTTGCACAAATCCAGCTACCTCTGTTAGGTAATTAAATCACTTTTTGCAACATTAAGTTGGAGCCTGTTCACCCTCTTTTTTTTTCTTCTGTGCGTCCTCCTACCAGTGTCCTATCTCATTTGACTCACAAGATTGGTGTGTGTTTTTGCAGTTTGTTTTGTTGCAGCAAGAGTCAAGGTGCCTGGCGTTTAGTCGGGGTCAAACCTGGATATTGGTCCCACTTCCCTCTTCCAACAATGCTGGTACCAATACCAACTCATCAAGGCATCCTACATGGTCAGCTGGACACAGTCTCAAGAGCAGAACATGGGACTGTTGTGGTGTGGGAAGAAAAATACTCCCAACCTCATGACTTGCCTAGCTGTGCCAGGCAAGAGCTTCTGCCTGGAAAATGCCCCAATGCCATGGGCCAAGGCTGTCCCAAACATTCAGCCCTGGATCATCCTCAAGGCCATACTCTTCAGATCTTCTCCAGCAGAATCTTGTCTTCCTTGTTCCCAATAACCCAGAGATTAACAGAATTCTCCAGTATCACCAGAGAGGAGCAGAGGGGCAGCATCTGCTGCACCTGGATTGGAGCAATCCCAAACATGCAGGATACAGGTTGGGTGATGAGGGGATTGAGAGCAGCCCCAAGGGGTGTTGGTGGATGAAGAATATGATGTGCTCCACCCTGTGAAAGTGCTGACAAGAAACCCCACTGTGTCTAGAACTCATCCACTCAGTGTGGGCAGGACACGAGACGCGAGGAATCTGGCCTTCTGCTCTCCTGTACTGAGAATAGACATCTTTGTTGAATTCTGAGTCCCCAAAGACAAGAAAGACATGGACCTACCATGCTTGAGTAGATCAGCCATTAGGACTGCAAATTTATGAGGGTCAGGACCAACTGGTGTCCAGCCAAAGTGAACACACCATCCTCAAGGGGCAGTGATAGCATGAGTGTATCCAAACCTGTGATTCAGAAGCTAAAGGATTTGTGTGATGTACTGGAAGAGCAAACTGTGCCAGTGTGTAGTAGAATGGGAAATATTTCCTAAAAGAGGTCTTGGTGCACTTCTTTGCACACACTAGAGACCTCTACAACCCTAGATTTGTGCTGAGTTAGGCTGGAAATGACCTTGTAGGAGAAAGAAGGAGTCATTGGAAGTTGTGATGCAGGAACATTTTATTGAACTAGAAGACTGAAAGGTCATGCGAAGCCATTGGAAAGGAGCAGTCAGAGGTGCAGGTAGGGTGGCCATAGGCTGAGGCCTTTTTCTTGCAGAAGTTTTTGCCAGAGCCTCAAGGCCATCATGCCCTGCCCTGCAGAGGTGCGCAATGGTCTCAGCCTTGGGAGAAGGGGTTTGTCCAGAAGAGACTCAATGCAGAACAGGGAGCAGGAGAAGAGCAGGAGGCAGATGGGCCAAGTTTGCAGGCAGCCCAGGCTGGCCCCTTGGCTGCTGCCTTGCTTCAAGCCTGGAGAGCAGGAGCTGGACGTGCTGAGCCTGTTTGAGAACCTTGGCTCAGAGAGGCTTCTTCAATGCCCGGGGTGTGTTCCAGGGAGTGGGTGGGTGGTGTCAGGAGTGGTGCTGAAGATCCTTAGCAGATGTAGCCACCCCTTCTGCCATAGCAGCCCAGGCCTCCCAGCCCATAGCCAAATCCACGGCCATAGCCAAGGCCATAGCCAAAGCCACCAAATCCACCAGAGATGGGCTGTCCCTGGGCACTGAGCTCACTCCCAACAGCAGCCCCGGAGGTGGATCCGACAGCAGTGCTCTGGGGGAAGGAGGTCATGATGGGTCCTGGCATGGTCACCAGCACAGGGGAAGGGTTGATGATGACACGGGAATCCTGGCATTGCAGGGCACAGGGCTCGTTGCAGCTGTTGGCCAGCGGGGTGGGTCCGCAGGGGCGGCAGAGGGTGTTGCAGGCCATGGTTGCAGTGTGGAGGGTCCCTGGAAGAGAGGGGGGTGAGGCAGGGAAGGGTGGTGAGAGTGTGAGGGGTGGTGAATGCAGGGGGGTGAGGGAGTGTGGGGACTGTTGTGGGTCTGTGGGGAGGTGTGAAGGTTGCTGAGGCTGGGGCTGGGTATGCAGGAAGATAGCAGCCAGGGGTGTAGGAGCAGGACAGTCAGGGGTTTGAGACTCACCTGGTTGTTGTCCAGGAGCAGGAGGAGAAGGCTTGAGGAGAAGTGTGTGAGGGAGAGAGGCTCTGGGCTGGCTTTTATGCTGGTCCTTTGGAGGCGGGACAGCTTTGTCCCATGGCCTTGGGGCATTTTGCAGGCAACCTCTCTTGCCTGGCCCAGCCTGGTGAGTCATGAGATGAGGAGTGTTTTCTTTCAGAGAAGTCTGCAATTCCTTGTCCATTTGACCTTGGCGGCAACTTTCATGAGTTGGTATTTGGGAGGATTTGATTTTTCGATGCATGTTGGGAGGGCTGTATAAACAACCACTGCCCAAGAGTTTTGCAATATCATCAATGAGGTCATGTTGTGGCACTTATTTGCTGTGGTTTGTGGGTGTCTTGTGAAGACTGGGCCTCTGCTTGGTGTGACTTGATGTCCTTCAGTCATTGTGTTGCAAACAGGAATGTTGGGGGAGCTGCTGATGTCCTGGGGAGATCATTCTGCAAGAGCTTGGAAAGATTCCAGTGCCTGGGAATGCTTCACGATGAATGAAAGAGAGCTTGTGGTCTTGTGTCTTGAATGGGATCAAGGGAGAGGAACTGGAAAAGTAGAGGTTGCTCAGGATGAACTTGTTGTAGTGTTACGGTCCAGTTTGATTTCTGAAATTTACATGAAAATTTACTCTGTCATTTAAAAGTAGACTTATTTGCCTTGTTAAAAAAGTGCAATAACAAAAAACGAAAAGGACCTGATCCCTTCTTTCCCAAGCCAATCTTTGACGTCAATTCACTTATTCCACATTCAAGACACAAGGTTTCATAACTTATAAGTCATAAGACTTAATGTTGTGTTCCTTTGAGCAAAACCCAATAATTACTAACGGACATTCAGTGAGCTCCTTTTTCCTTCTTTGTCATGGTTTGATTGTTCCTTTGTGGAATTGTGCAATTTCATGTCTTCCTCCCGAGGCCATGTCCATCTGACCCTGGTGGTAGGTTTTAGTTGCTAAAATTAGAGACCAATGTGTGTTGTTGATGGTGCATGCCAGGACATGTAAAACATTCAAGCAAAATTTACAAGGATTGGGGTGTCATCAGTGAGGTCATGCCATGGCATATTGACATGTCCCATTTGCATTCTTGCCTCCTGCCTGAAGAAACTCCCAGCTCTCTGCTTCTCCTTGTCTTAAGGATAATCCAGTCCTGACAGTGTCATGGTCTCCCTGCACTGGTCTTGGTCACCTGTGCTCATGTCGTTGCTCCACTGTGGAGCCCCACCAGTGCTGGGGAACAGGAAGATCAACTCCCTCCATCTGCTTGTATTTATTTTCCTAATCCTGTCCTGGTAGCTGCTGGAGCTTTTTAGCACAAAGGGGACATGGCCACCTCCTGACCCATTGATGCTCCACCAGGAGCACAAGGTCCTTCCCTGCTGGAACACTTTGGTTGCCGAGGGAATGGGACTTCTGTCAGGACTTTAACACAGTCCCACAGGACATCATTCTCTCTAAACTGGAGACACATGTGTTTGATGGGTTGGTTAATCAATGGATGAGGAAGAGGCAGAGAGTGCTGGTCAATGGCTCTCTGTACAGGTGGAGGCTGGTGTTGAATCCTTCATGGCTGTGCCATGGACAGGTGCTCTTGAACATCTTTATCAAGGACATGAGTAGCAAGATTGAGACCATCCTCATCATATTGGCAGGTTACAAGTAGCTGAGCTGTGCAGTTGACACAAGAATATATAGGGATTCCATCAGGAGGGCACAGGGAATGTTGAGAACCTAAGAACCTCTTGAGGTTCTACAATTCCAAGTGGAAGATCCTGCACCTGCATTGGGACAATCCCAGACAGGAGCTCAGCCTGGGAGAGGAACTCCTTGAGAGCGGGTCCACAGAGAAAGACCTGAGGGTTCTGGTGAGTTAACATCTTAACAGGGAACAGAAGTGTGAATTTTCAGCCCAGAACACCAGTCATATCCTGGGCTGCACAGAAAGGCGTGTTGCTAGCAGGAATGGCTGGGGGTCAATTGGAGACATGAGCATGTCGTCACTGTCCTGGCAAAGACCAAATGGATCAAGAGACGGCCATGTGTCTTTGCAGCAAAAGAACTTCTGGAAAAGGGTTTCCAGCAAATTGAGGCTTCCTCTCTCCCCAGAGATAAGGATATTTGATTTGGGGTGATGTGCTGGGCTCTGCAGAGGAAGAAAGACATCAACTTGTGGAAGAACAGAGCAGGGACAGGAGGAGGATGACCAAAAATACTGTGGTCTCTGCTGGGATTAGAAATCAGAGACCAGCAAGGATTATTTTAGCCAGGAGGGAAGAATGGACAAAGGAGATGTTGTGAGAGTTCCATGGCATGACCTCACTCATGACACTCCAGTTCCTGCAGGCTTTCTGGCATCTTCTGCTGTCTGATGCAAAACGATACCAATCTATTGGCATCCTTGCTTCACAATTAAAAAGTGCCATGAATGTAAGACGGACAAGGCCTCTAGACAAGGACATGGAATCACAGAATTCCACAAAGACACACCTGCACCATGACAGAGGAGGAAAGAGGATCACACTGGCCCTCCCACAGAAATCTTTTTCCAAAGAGAAAAAAAAGAAAAAAAGGTTTTTCCAAAGAGGGAAATAATGTTCCGACTGACAGGATATAAGTTTTGAAATTACATGGCTTAAATGCAGAATAAGTGAATTCACATCGCAGACCGGCCTGGGCAAAACATGATCAAGCATCATGGGTTGCTTGTTTATTTTCTTAAAGGGGTGAAGAAATGTAAGGGCAGAAGTACATTGACATGTACATTTAGAAATCCAAATGGACCATACCATTGGAATAAGTTAAACATAACCGGATTTCCAGATCCTCTCTCTTGATCCCATTCAAGACACAAGGCCATGAGCACTTTTTCACCCATCAGAAAGCGCTCCCCAGAACTGCAACCTTTCCACACTCTTGCAGACTGACGTCCCCAGGCCATCAGCAGCTCCATCAGCATTCCTGGGTGGAACACAATGACTCATGGACATCCAGTGGCATAGAATAGAGGAGCCCAGTCACCCACAAGTCAGTCAAAAGACACCCACAAACCACAGCACATGAGTGCCACAAAATGACCTCACTGATGACATTGCAATTTTCCTGGGCACTGGTAGTTTATTCAGCCCTACCTGACACAAATTTAAAAATCAAATCCTCCCAAATACCAACTCCCAATTAAAAGCTGCCGCCAAGGTCAGATGGACATAGCATCAAGGGAAAGGCATGGAATTGCAGAATTCTGTGAAGGAAAACACTCCCCAGCTCATTACTCACCAGGCTGAGCCAAGCAAGTGCTGCTGCCTGCAAAATGCCTCAAGGCCATGAAACAAAGCTCTCCCACCCCTCCAGAACCAGCATAAAAGCCATCCCAGTGTCTCTCTCCCTCACACACTTCTCCTCACACCTTCTCCTCCTGCTCCTGCTGACAACAACCAGGTGAGCCTCAAGCCCCTGACCCTCCTGCTCCTGCACCCCTCACCCTATCTTCCAGAACGCCCAGCCCCAGCCTCAGCAGCCCTCATGCCTCCCCATAGACCCACAGCAGTGTCCACACTCCCCCACCCTCCTGCATCACTACCCCCACACCTCTTGTCCTCCCCTGCCTTATCCCCCTCTCTTCCAGGGACCCTCCACATCACAACCATGGCCTGCTATGATGCCTGCCGCCCCTGTGGACCCACCCCGCTGGCCAACAGCTGCAACGAGCCCTGTGCCCTGCAATGCCAGGATTCCCGTGTCATCATCAATCCTTCCCCTGTGCTGGTGACCATGCCAGGACCCATCATGACCTCCTTCCCCCAGAGCACTGCTGTTGGATCCACCTCTGGGGCTGCCGTGGGCACTGAACTCAGTGTGCAGGGACAGCCCATCTCTGGTGGATTTGGTGGCTTTGGCTATGGCCTTGGCTATGGCCGTGGATTTGGCTATGGGCTGGGAGGCCTGGGCTGCTATGGCAGAAGGGGTGGCTACAACTGCTAAGGACACTCAGCACTGCTCCTGACGCCATTCACCCGCTCCCTGGAACACACCCCAGGCATCGAGGATGCCTCTCTGGGCCAAGGTTCTCAAACAGGCTCAGTGCTTCCAGCTCCTACTCTCAGTTCTCCAAGCAAGGCAGCATCCAAGGGGCAGCCTAGGCTGCCTGCAAACATGGCCCATTTGCCTCCTGCTCTTCTCCTGCTCCCTGCTCTGCATTGCCCCTTTGGCTCTGTCCAGTCTCCTGTGCTGCAAACCTCTTCCTCCAATCCAGAGACCATTGGGCACTTCTGGTGTGCTGCTCCCTCTGTGGATCAAGAAGGCTTTGATGCTCTGGAAAAACCTCCTGGAATCAAACACCTCGCTGATGGTCACCTTTCCTCTACCTCAGACCAGTTCCCTTCTCTTTGCTGCTCATGACCTTTCAAACCTCTACCTCAATAAAGATTTTCTTGCATCAAAACCTCAGAAGACTCCGTCTTCTTTTTTCTCCCAAATTTCTTCCAATGTTGCTCAACACTAATCCAGGGTTGTAGATGCCACTGGTGTGATAAAGTGCACCAAGACCTGCCTTAGGATATATTTCCCTGTTCTACCACCCACTGTCACTTTGCTCTTCCAGTGCATCCCACAAGTCCTTCTGTTTCTAGAACACAGGCTTGGATACACTAATGCAGGTCTATGCCTGCCTCTGATACAAACCCCTTGTGGGCAATGTGTTTGCTTTGGCTGCACACCAATTTCTCTAGTCCCTCATCATCTTCCAGGCCTACCTGCAGATCTGCTCGAGCTGGTCTATGTCTTTGTTATTCTAGTGGCCCTACAGTTGAACACACAGTTCCAGTCTTAATAGAGAGGGTTAGAGGATATGAATCCCCTCCTCACCTGCTGTCCTCGCTGTGGGGACGAGTGAAGGACATGGGGAATTTCTGGTTGGCAAGTGCACATAGACAGGGCACATCATATTCTTCATCCACCAACACCCCAAGTCCTCCTCCTTGCGGCTGCTCTCAATCCCCTCATCACCCAGCCTGTATCCTGCACCTTTGGCATTTCTCAAATCCAAGCATAAGAGATTCCGCACCTCTCCTCTGCTGATACCAGAGAATTGTGTTCATCTCTGGGGTACTGGGAATAAGGAAGACAAGACTCTGGTTTAGGAGATCCAGAGCACAACCTTGAGGATGATCCAGGGCTGAAGGTTTGGGACAGCCTTTCCCC
>NW_028147330.1:0-2190 GCF_008360975.1 Lichenostomus cassidix | reverse complement strand
TTCCCATGAGAAGTTTTCTTGTGTTTTGTAAATAAAGATAAAGTTTGGATGTTTTTGGAACAGTGTCCCAGAACTTGGGCAGTGCAGGCCTGGCCGATCAGGCCTGGGGGAAGGCTTCTGACTGACCAATCTGGGTGACTTTTGAGAACTCTATAAATGTGATGAAATCAAAACAATAAAGGTCATTCCTTCTTGCCACTGAGAACCGATGCATTCATTACTCTGCTAGCTGCTCAACAGCGACAAGGTACAACCACCCACGAGCCCCACGGTGAGAGCACTTATTGGTACTAATAATTGTTTTACAATTATGTAACTTGTTTTTCACCTCCAGCTTGGCTGAGTCGTTCCCAGAATGCTTTTCTAGTTCACCAAAGTAACAGAAGTGAGCAAGGATTTTACAAGGGCAGCAAGGCCCTCACTTTGCAAGGCCTTTCTGCTCTGCAACATCAACCCTTCCCTCCCTGGGGAGACGGAAAAGGATCCAGAGTGAGCATTTCTCTGTACTCGAGGGGAATTCCTGACAGGTCCCTGGCACTGACTCTTTCTGTGTGCACACACTGTGCCTGTGTTTTGGCAAATGTGGCAGAAATGCTGCTCTGAGGTGTTTGAGTGCCTCGGATATCTGACTAAATCAGACCTGTGAGGTTAAGTTAGAGTTATAAGCCAAGTTAAATGCTTCCAAATGTTCCTCTGTTAAACTGAGATATCAGTGAAGGCATAAGTTAAGTTATAGATTTAGATAAGTTAAAATACTGATAAGGTTGAGTGCTGTGAAGCTTTTACACCTGGTTTCTTTTTATCCTCCTCACCGTGCTTTCACACACCCACAGTCATTCTTCTGCTGTGATTTGTTTGAAAACCAATTCAATTAATTTCCTCAAATCGCTTCTGTTACAACCATGAATGATGTCTCCCCACCCTTATCCTGACCCTCCAGCCTTTCCTTGTGTGAAAGGTATCACTGTCCTGTTAACATTTAAAAGATTTAATAAAGCACAATAGGGAACAAAGACAATAAAGCAAAGTAACAGCGCTGGGTGCTTGACAATTAACCAGAAGCACGCCTGATATTGATGGAGATAAGCTTGAAAAACCTTTTCTATTGCAGCAGTCTAATACATATTCCTACTGTTTCCTGCCTAGGGTGAGGAAGGCACTGACAGAGCAGCTTTGGTCTCTCTCAGGCATCCCCTGGGCTCCTGCAGGGAGACTCTGCTCCATCCCGGACTCACCACAGCAGTTCTTTGGCCTCCTGAGTGCCCCAGAACATTCCAGGCTCATTCCTCTTCCGACATTTTGAGATGCTCGGGGGGAATGTGGGAGCCAACAGGGAGGATGTGGGAGCTGCTGCCACCATCGCTGCACAACAATTCAGGTGGAGCCCAGTGCCTCCGCCAGAGGGTGGAATTTCACATTGGAATGATGGAATCCTGTGAGGCACCGCACAGAGTCCCTCAGGAACAGGCCGGGAGTCCCGCCGGGAGCAACTGCCATGGCTCTGAGGGGCTTTCCACGGGCTCGGGGTCTCTCTCAGGTATCTCTGCTCTGGCCTGGGCTCCTGCCAGGGCTGCAGGAAGTCTCTGCTCCATCCCGGACTCACCACAGCGGTTCCTTGGCCTCCTGCCCAGCCCGGGACATTCCAGGGCAATCCTGAGTCTGACTTTGAGGCTCCAGGGAGCTTCAAGCCCCTCAGAGATCCTTTTATATAACCCACCCAAAGCCCGCCCCTCGCTCCCATTGGCTGATGTTCCCGCCCAAACCCCACCGCTCCTTTTGATTGGCTGAATCTCCCGCCACTCCTTGATCTCGAGCTCTGATTGGTCAGAACGCGGCTGAGGGACAATCGAGCTCTGATTGGTCAGAACGCGGCTGAGGCCTTGTCCCCACATCACCTTGATTTCCCCCAAAAAGCCAAAATCTCCCCAAACCTCTTGAGCTGAGCGGAGGAACAGACAGGGTTTGGGCAGAAAACTCCCAAATCGTTGTTCCCCAGGCTGGGAAGGACAAACGGAACCAAACTGATTTGGGAGCTCCCAGCAGCTCCTCTCTGCCGGCCCAGCTGAAGGCCTCGCTGGCTGCTGGAGGCTGCACGGGCAGACTGGGAGCACTGGGAAGAGGCTCTGGCTCGGCACGCAGCCCCCGGGGCAGGGGCAGCAGGGCAAGGGACAGGGCTGCAGGTGCTGAGGG
>NW_028147329.1:0-22414 GCF_008360975.1 Lichenostomus cassidix | reverse complement strand
TTGTTTTATAGGTAAATAGAGAGGTGGAGGCAACACAAATATAAATACAGATATATAAATTTATATATAAAAATATAGAGGTGGAGGCAAAACTGCCCCTTGGCCAAAGTGTTAAATGTTTCCCCACGAGAAATGGGAATAAAAGGAGGGTAAAAAGCTATATTTTTGTGGTAAAACTTGGGAGAAATGGGAATTAAAGAAGTGTAAAAGCCATTTTTTAATGGTAAAATGGTTTCTAGCCAGAGAGTTTGGGTTATTTTTTGGGAATTAATATGAATTTCCCAGCACAGCTTTAGGTTTGGGGGAAAACAGGTATTAAAGGTTTGGCTGTGGGGTTTTGCTGCTGAGGATCTCTGCCCTGCTCATGGGATTTGGGTCAGAAATAGGGAGAAAAGGGCCATAAATCCATATATTCCTGGGAATGGAGGCAAATCCCACCTGGAGATGTGTTGGGTGGTGCAGGAGGATATTTTTGGGTGCTTTTTAAGGGATTCTGTGGTCAGAAAGCAAAATTAACACATCCCTAATTCATTTTCCTTCATTATTTCAGAGCTGAGGGTTATTTGTGCAGCAGGAAGGGAAAGCCAAGGTTTATCTCAGGGTCCATATGGGGACTTTATTTTTATTATTGATTAGAATCTCTGGTATTGATCAGAATTTCTGGTATTGATCAGCCTGCAAAGGTCAGCAGCCTTTTAATCCAAACCCTTCCCTCTCATTCTCCAGTGGGGATCCAACTGAAATCAATAGGAAATTGGACTGATTTAAATGGGATTTTGATCCACTCTTAAAGAGCTTCCTGATTGAAAAGAAACAAAAAACAAACAAAAAAAAAAAAAACCCCAAAGCAATATTTCTGAGCAGAAGGGAAGAAACACCAAGAGGAGCATCCAGCAGCACCATCAGAGCTATCTCTGGATCCCAATGGATAATCCCTGGATATTCCTCATGGGAAAATGGGATAAATGGCCTTGGGAAATGCTGGAAGTAGTTTGATTTAGGTTAAAGGAAAAAAGCTTCCATTGCAATTTTTAATTAAATTTTTTTTTCCAGGCTTGAAAAACCAGAAATGTCCAAGTGCATTCTGTGAGAAAATGATTGTGGCCTCTAATACAGGACAATATAAATAATATACTAAATATTAAATCCCTCTCTTCCATAATATTTTTGTCCAAACCAGTGTTTGCTGGGAATTCCAGCCAGGAGAATTTCCCCTGCAAAAGGGGGAGAACCTTGGGGAAATTTCCTTGATAGGACTGCGAATGTGTTTAGTTCAACACTGAGGTTCAGAGCTTTATCCACAAATTTAATGCCACATAAAAATATGAAATTATAGGGAATTTATCAAATTCTAGCCTTTAAATGTTAATATTTCAGTGTTTAAAGGTCTGTAAAATACAGAGGAGATGGAAGGGGAGGGATGAGGATGAGGAAATTGCCATGGGATGGAGAGGCTGCTCTTCCAGGCTGAAGGGAGTGAGGAGGACAGGAGGAAGAGGAAGGCAGGGAAAAGCAAATGAAGGAAATAAAAAAAATAAATAATGAGGTGAGGGAAAAACAAAACACAGAGAGAGCTGCAGTGAGTGTTGCCTAAAAGCTGAATTTCCCATTGGTTTGTGCTGGATTTGCACCCTGGGCAGATCTGAGGGGAGAAATGTCCCAGATTTTCCCAGATTTTCAGAGCTCAAGGAGCATCCCTGGAGAGCAAATCCACGGAGATGAGGTGAGCCAGGGCAGCCCAGAGGGGCTGACAAGCTCTTGACACTGTTTCTCTTTAAAAAAGAAGGAAATTGGTGTTTCAAACCAGAGTCCACTCAGGCTGAAGTGTTTGCTCCAATCCATGGAGTTCATTTGGATCTCCTGGCATTTTCCAGGATTTTGGGAGCAGCTTGGAGAGGCTGGAAGTTGGGAAATTGCTGTGCCAGGGCATCTCTGTCCTGCTCTGATGCCAGTTTGTGCTCTGAGCCCCTCTGGACCAAAGCAAGGAGAAAATTTGGATTCTACTAGACCTTTCCCTTGGATTCCATCCAGAGGGAGGCAAACAACTCCTCCATCCCATCCCGAAGTTCAGCCTCTCGGACAGTGACCTCCTCAATCCTGATTACGTAAAAAATTCCGTGGAAAAACACTTTAAACTCCTTCTGGGAGAGCTGCTTCATTAATATGGTAAGAAGTCAAGAGAAGGGAATGAGCTTTAACCTTGGGATAAAACTTTGGAAGTGTTGGTGTCCTGATAAACCCTAAATTCCAAAAAACAAACCCCAAAGGCAGCCTAAGGCTGTTGATAAGACAGAGCTTAGTGGTGCTGAGGAGAGAAGGGGAAAAAAACTGCATTAATTATGGTTGATTTTTAATTATCCACAACAAATCCTAAATCCCAGGTTCTTCCCTCAGCTCCTGGATTGAGGGATGAACAGGACAATGATTTAATCCAGAATATTTTTAGGAGTTCTGTAGTTTTTTGAAGTCTTTTGGGATGAATTCTCTTGTCCAATGTCAGAATGGGAGAGTTGAGGTTTTCCCAGATTGTTGTTAATATTCCCATTCCACCCATGCTGTAGGATGGTAATCCACAGATTTCTGCAATATCCTGAATTATTCAGGATCAGATTTGCATGGAAAAGATCATGAAAGTGTTTGGGAAGCCCTTTGGGTCCCCAAGGGCTGTGGGATGTGCTCTTGGCTCCAGCTGGAGCTGCAGAGACCCAAATTTGGGATTCCCTGGGGAGTTCCATCCACACCAAGGCACCAAATCCATCTAAACCAAAAGGAATGAATTTTTGGGGGAAAAAAAGCTTCACCCCCAGATGACTCCAGGGATCTGTTTGGGTTTCCAACCCAACTTTCTCAAACCAAATCCAGCAGGACTCACAGAGCTCCAGGCTGCTCCAGAGCATCACCAGCACTGACTGATTCCCAATCCTTGGGATTATGGATTTGCCCCCAAATTCTCCCCCAAAGCCATTTCCATGATCCACAGAGGCCACCGGAATATTTTCCAGGATTCTGCATTTCTCTGCACCACATTCCATCTCCACACCCGGCAGAATTCCTTCATTTTCCCCATTTTCCCTGGAACCATCCCTGTGTTCCTTTGCTTTCAGCTCTGCCTCTAATCACTCCCGCCGCTAATGAACGCTAATTAGCCTCCAGTCCCACCAAGGGATATTTTTCCATGCATTCCTAAACCCCCCAGGCCGTATCTCACATTGGCGTGAGATGCCAGCCTGAATTCCATGTGGGATCAGGTCGGGAATGGTTTATTTCCTACTCCATTCCCAAACAACCTCGCCGATGGCATCCACTCGTTTTTCCAGCGCTAAATTTCGGGAGGTGAAACATTCCAGGTGGATCCGACGGGATGTGCTCCTCCTGCCGTGTGAAAACACTGCCGACAAGACAATTTTCCAATTAATAAATTTCCCGGATGGCTGGGAATGCACGGAGCAGATGTTGGATGCTCGGGAAGAATCCCTGCAATTTCCACTCCACCACGGGATGAATTTCTGTGAATTTTGTGGATCGCAGCCCGTGTGCCCTCGGGGAGGAATCAGAGCTGCTCTTCCCGGAGTTTATCTCTGCTGCACAAATGTTTTGGAGCGATTTGGGGTTGGATTTCCAGCGGGAGAGCTGCGGGGCTGGCACGGGGTATTTATGGGGTGCAGCTGCCCCTCCATCCCTCCCACAGAACCTTCTCGAGTCTCCCACCGTCGCACTTCCTCCTGATATTCCAAGGTCAGCTCAGAATCCAAAGGCAGGGAAGGATTTTTGAGGATTTGGAGGTTTTTTGTTGGGAAAACATTGAAATTTAACCTTTGCTTTCTGCATGACTCTTCTTCTCAGTGGGGGATTGAGCCAACAGTACTACGGAATCATGGAATTGAGTGGGAATTGACCTCCAAGGATCATCCAGTCCTGCCCAGGACAACCCCAAAATCCCACCACGTGCCTGAGGGTGTTGTCCAAATGCTCCAGGATATTCCTGGGCCTTGGGAAGGTGGTGGGAGCTGCAGAGCTGCTGCAGATGGCATTGACCTCTCATCCCACTCCAATTCCTTGTCACTCCTCATTCCCAAAATCCACATTCTCCGTGTGATCTCCATCCAAAGCTCTTCCTGATATTTCAAGCAGCTTTCTCTCTGCCTCCTCCTCGCTAATTCCCCATCTAATTTTAAACCTCATCCATAATGGGAGCTTTTCTCTGCTTCCTCCATGTGTCACCACATTTTCTCTCAGCAATTTCCCCCGTTTGCCTCCTGTTTACATCTGTGTTTGGAAAGAGACATGAAGCAAAACTTATGGCCAAACCCAAACCATTCTATAGAATCTGGAGATGCTTCCCAGTGTGGAGAGCTGCCCGGGAAAGAAACTTTAAATAACATCCCAAAAAAGCAGGAGATGCATCCAACTGCTGCTCGAATCCATGAGTGTTTTGGCAGGGCTGAAAGAGCTGACAGTCAGCAAGTGAGGAAAGGAATTAATTCTGGCTATTTAATTTTAAAAAAATTAAAATATGAATATATTAGAAGATTAAATTCAATATTCAGATGTTTTTGAAAGCCCAACCGAACAAAAGAGCCCCAGATTGTGAATGCTGTTATAAAATAACCTTTCTGGAGTTCAGGAGAATGAAGGAAGATGTTGCACAACAATATCTTCCAATGTTGCAATGGGATCTCCACCCGAGGCTGGGGGAAGTGAGCAGCATTCCCTGCCCAGCCAGCTCCTTCTCCAGCAAAATAAACGCCGTTTGCTCGGCTTTGACCTTAACTCACTTCTTAATTTATTTTTTTTTTTTAATAGGAAGTCGTCGGAATGGTCCAACTGGCGGGTCAGCGAAACATCCCCCAGCTGGAGGCTGCCCTGCCAGAATTATGGATTGCAGATGTTGCCTGGGAGCTGTTGGGATTCTGAGCGAGGCCGGGAGTCCCTGGGGTGGCTCTGGAGCTGCTTCCCGAGCCTTTGGGAAGAGAGCTTTGTTTTCCTCTCCAAATGAACTTTTAACCATTTGGGGTTTTGCTAGAGACAAGTGACAGAAAGCAGGAGAAGATGAAGCAGAAGATGCAGGTCCTGCTCCCTCTATTCTCAGGAGGAATTTCTCCATGGGAAGAGCTGTCAGGCATTGGAGCTGCCTGGGGAGGTTTGGTGTCCAAGGAACGCCTGGATGTGGCACTGGGGACAAGGTGGGGATCAGGGACAGCTTGGACAACTTGGACTCGATGACCTTTTCCAACCTCAGTCATCCTGGGATTCTCCATGCACACATGGGAAATCCTGCAGAAAAATGGCTTCAGGGCTTGGATGTCCTCCAGCAGTGGTGGCACCTCAGGACTTGGTGTCAGGGTGAAATATTGACTTTGGTCAAATAATCCTTAAATCACAGCGCTGCTGGAGGTGCAGCCTTTGAGCTGAGCTTAGCTAAGTTGAGCTCTGTTTGTGCTCTGGAGAGCAGAGGTGCTCTCATTTCCATGGCCTTGTCCATCATTCAGTAGGGAAAATGTCATATTTGAGGTTATGCTGCTTCATCATCATCATCATCATCTTCTTCTTCTTCTTCTTCTTCTTTTTCTTCTTCATCTTCTCTCCTTCTCCTTCTTTCTCCTTCTCCTTCTCCTTCTCCTTCTCCTTTTCCTTCTCCTTCTTCCTATTATTATTATTAATTAATATTATTATTCCTACTGTTATTTTCATGTACAAATGCCATTTATCCTTCTGCCCATTCTAGCCCCAGAAGCCAACTTTGACTCCTGCAGATGAGGTTGTTGCTGAGAAAAGCTCCAAGCACCTCCACAGACAAATCCCCCTGGATGCATTCCCTCCTCCTACATCTTTTATTTCCTCCCCTTGATTTTCACTGCGCCAACTTTACCCGATTTAATCTGTAAAATGTGAGCATTCATTAAGAATTTTTGGCAAATCTTTAGAATTGGTGGACACAACCTACATGGGGACCTCAGCCTGAGGATGGGAAGGTCAGGAGGGGATGGAGATCCTCCTGCAGGGACATGGTGGAGCTCTGAGTTCCCTGGATTTGTTCAGCCTGGCAGGAGCCCAGGATTGGTGGGAATGACTCTGGATATTTCTCCTGGCTGTTCTCCATGCACAGCTGTCAGTCTGTGAGGACATTGGGACCATCCTGTCTGTGTGTCCCTTGGATGGGGATGTGGAGCCAGGATGGGATTGTGGTCTGAGGAACTGAATACCCCAGAAATCCTTTTTTTCCAGGTTTTTCCAGGAGCTCTGCGGCACTAAACTCCTTTTATTTCCCTCCAGCCTCCCTCCCCAGCCCTCCCATCCCTTCCCCCCTGGCCAAACAGCCAAGAGAAGACCCAAAGTTTACATTTTTCAAGCGAGCACTAAAATCAACAATTTCCCGTGCTCTTCTTACCCAGAGACCCCGGGCAGGGAGTCAGGAGGATTTAGGGGTAAATCCTGCCCATTCCTGGCTGTGTGGGCTGGGATTTGGGATAATGAGGTGTTCACCCTTTCACATCCCTCTGCCACAGCTGGGATGAGTGGGGCTGCGAGGGAACATTAAAGGCTCAGAGTGGAAAATAATAACAAAGAGAAAAGGGGAGAAAAAACAGGTTGGTTCTAAAAAAATGAAAGAAAAAGGCAAGAAAAAAAGGAAGGGGTGGGTGGGGTGTGCAGGATCCCTCTGAACTTGAAGGTTGTCCCTGTCTTGGATGGCAGAGGCTGCCTGAGGAGGGAAATGTTGTGTTCAGGGGAATGCTGATGATTTTCCCAAATAATCCTCCTTCCATGGGGATTTTTATCAGCTGTGCACTCCAGGGAAAGATTTCCCTCAAGTTGTTTTGGAACCAAAACCCCCCAAACCGAGCAGCTCCAAGGTGTGTGAATGAGGAACACAGAAATCTGGGATTTTTTTTCTGGAGATGCTGTGCCAGGGCCTCCCCACCCTCATGGCCAAAAATTCCTTTCCCAATCTCCCATCCATCCCTGCCCTCTGGCACTGGGAAGCCATTCCCTGTGTCCTGTCCCTCCAGCCCTTGTCCCCAGTCCCTCTGCAGCTCTCCTGGAGCTCCTTCAGGCCCTGGCAGGAGCTCTGAGCTCTCCCTGCATCCTTCCCTTCTCCAGGGGAACATTCCCAGCTCTCTAGCCTGGATCCAGAGGATTTCCAGCCCTTGGAGCATCTCCATGGTTCCCTCTGGAATCATTCCAGCAGCTCCAGATCCTCTCTGTGCCCCAGGGCTGGGGTCTCACCTGAGTGGGGCAGAATTCCCACATTTTCAGCTGCCCACACTGGGATCAGCCCAGGATTTGGGGGATTCTGGGTGTCAGAGAACACAGAGAGACAGAACTCTTGGATGAATGGAGGGAATGAGCAGAAATTCCTCCTAGCTCCTGGTGCTGGGCAGAGGCAGGACAGCTCTGCCTGGAGCCACAGAGCTAGGAGAGGTGCAGCAGCACTAAGGAGTGCAGCCTGGAGCAAAGAAAAACATTCATTAAGAAATATTATAACTGTAAATGACCCAGACACAGAGAAGGGATTTTTTTGGGTTTTTTTTTTTCTTGTTTTCCTTTAAGCTCTCTCCAGTTGGCCCGGAGACCCCTGGCAGCAGCTGGAAACCGAAGAGGTTTGGAGCCTGAGAGGCACATGAGCCCCAGACAGTTTGATTGCTCAACCATTTCTCAAAGATTAGCTTTGTCAAAGCAAGCAGCAGAGAGGATAAATCACGTGGCTCGAGAAAGGAGACTCCAGAGGGGTGAGGAGATGGCAACGAGCTGGAGCTGCAACATCACACGGGAGAGCTTCCCACGGAGAGGAGGGAGAAAATCCTGGCAGGCTCTTGCCCTATCCAAAAAATCCCTGGCTCAGGGCGTCACAGAGATGAGCCAGATGTTCCTCTGGTTCAAAAGGACACCAAACCACTATTTTTACCCTAAAAAACGAGAGCAGCCAAGGGGAGCCATCCATTTTGTCAGGGCTGTTTGCAGAGCCCAGGGGTTCAGGTTCAGAGAAAATAAACCTCGAGTTTTTTGGTGATGTTGAGTCCATCTGACTGCGCCGTTTGCTCCTCTCATTTATTTATAAATCCTGAGCCTGGAGCAGGATTGGAGCTTGGATCCAGCAAATCCTTGGAGCTGCTGCTTGTGCCCAGAGCCTGCTGCAGGTTCAGGTGAAAATTCCTCCAATTTCTCTAATTTCTCTAATTTTTCTCTTTAACATTTTTCCCCATTTTTTCCGATTTTCCCAAGTCAGGAGTACCAATACACACAAATGGCTCCATGAGGTTTGACCAGAGGTAAAGCCACCCTGGCTTTTGTGCCAATGGCTTTGAAAAGATCTTTAAACCTTTGTTTAAAACCACTTTCTCTCTGAACGTGAGCTGCTGCCTTGGAGGGAAACATCAGTGGTCCCAGATGCAGAGGGGAGATAAAATAAAAATTATTTTCCACACTGAAATGAGCATGATTTTGGGGTTGACGTGAAAGAAAAGAATTGATTTGCCCAAATTCTGGGAATCTTGTGGTGAGGGTGTTTCAAGACAAGAATTTATTGCTGTTTTATTGATCTGATCAATTAAAAAAAATTAATTATTTCCTTTCATCCTGCAGCTGTGGCCAGATGTGAGAGGAAGAGGAAGAGGAAGAGGAAGAGGAAGAGGAAGAGGCTCTTTTTCCCCCAGCCAGAGGTTTGATTCCACATCCCATGAGACATCCTTTTCCCTTCACTGCCACCCAAAATCATCCCCTAAACAGCCCCATGTCTTTGATCCTATGGAGTGACCCCAAAAAAACCCCAAATTTCTTCTGGGACACAATGTTCTGGGTGATTATATAAATAACTGGGTTAAAGCACTTCATGTCCCAGCTTAGCTAGAGAGAATTCCAGCACAAAATGCAGCTAAATAGGTTAAAGACACAGCTTTTCCCGGGATGGGATGTTGGGAAAAGCTGCCCCATGGGAAGCAGGAATGCACTAAAGGGAAGGACAGGATTTGGGTGGGAAAATATTAATTAAACATGAAAGGATTTTTGGTGTTGTCCTGTACAGGGCCAAGAGTTGGAATCCATCCTTGTGGGATCCAATTCCAATTCAGGATATTCGAGGATTCTGTGGTTTAAAGAGCACCTGAATGGCAACATATTAAAAAGAAAGATATTGAAAATAAAAATTATTTTAGGTGTGCAGGACTCTCCACTTAGAAAGTGAGTGATTTTCCCAACATCCCTGGGAAACACGGGATCATCACCCCACAAGTCCTCTATCCCAGCACACTGAGGCAGCTCGGCCAAAAAACCCCTCCTGATGTTTAAGGTGCTGCAAAAATCCATGTTTTCCCTGGAGTTCAGACAAAAACCCGACAGATATAACTCAAAGGCAGAGTCTGTCATTTGAAGCAGAGAATTTAGGCCCCAGAGCTGACCCAAATAGGTCTGAATTTGGGACAGAAATGTTTTCAAGGCCGGGCTGGGATTCGGAATTGACCCCCGGGAGAAGCTCCAGTTAATTCCGAGGCTCCTCCCAGCCCTGATCACGTCATTCCCACGTTGGCTCTGCACAGATCTTTTCATCGAGGATGAAAAGGGAGCAAAGAGCTCTCTATTTACAGAAGTGTGAGAAATGAGACGTTTCAGAGGCGTTTTCAGAGAGCAGCTGCTGCAGAGACCTACATTCCTCCAGGCTGGACGGGGAGAGGAGGAGAGTCTGGATCCACGGGCAGGGATCATGGAATATCATCCCAAAATCCATCCCCACACCATTCCTGAAATCCAGCTGAGGAATCTTGTGGACAAACAGCACCAAGCACCACCAAAGCCTTGATCCCCTCAGCCACATCACTGATAAAACCCTAAACAGAATTGTTTCCATGTGGGAAAATCACAGAATGTCCTCCCAAAATCCATCCCCACACCATTCCTGAACTCCAGCTGAGGAATCTTGTGGACAAACAGCATCAAGCACCACCAAAGCCTTGATCCCCTCAGCCACATCACTGATAAAACCCTAAACAGAATTGTTTCCATGTGGGAAAATCCTGTGAGACACTGCTCTTTACAAGGTGTTTTGTTCCTTCTGGGAATTCAATCCCAATTATTTGATTTGCTCTCATCCATCCCGCTCAGGGTTTGGCAAATCCCAGCCCAGTCCTGTGGCATTGGCAGGCGAAAACCAAAAGATGCTTTAAGGATGATCCAGCCCTGGGGGAGGCGGGGAGCAACAGGGAGCAGCAGGAATTGTTATTATTTGTGTATGGAAAGTTCTGAGTGTTGGAAAACAGCTGGAAGTATCCAAATGTGAGGAATTCGTGAGTGGGATTTTTGCCTCTCTGGCTCTCCCAAAATATTCCAGCCTTGCTGTGATTCACCCTGGAGGAAATGATGGATCTCAGGCCACCCTGTGCATTTCCCCTGATCCTCTCTGCATCATTTGGACAAACCATTATTCCCCACTCTTTGTTTCATCCAGGATGAGAAAAAAACAGGTGATTGAATCATTTCCCTTTATCTCCCAGTTATCCCAGCAAAAACTCTCCCAGCTGTCTCGGGAATGACTTAGTGCATCCAGTTATTGTGCTCAGGGAGGCTGTGGGTGGCTATTTCAGTACATCCAGGGCTTTATTTTTCCACTATAATTCTCCTTTTCAAACATTTTACAAGCTCTCCAGAGCAGGGAGGTTCCCAGCCTCCCACTGGTTTTGCAAGAGCCCAGCCAGGGCCAGAGGGTTTGATTTGCAGAGCTCCAATAATGCCTGATTTGAAGGAGCACGAGGCTGCCTGGTTTTCCAGGGGATGAGAAAAGCTGCAGGAGAAAAGGGGAATAATGGAAAAGGTGGGGAGAGCTGGCTGGTGTTGTACAGGAAGGCAGAGGTGTCAGAAAATCACTGTCTGCCCCTTAGCTTCGAGCCCAGGGGGAGGGAAATGTCACCTGAGGCATCAGGGGAGGGAAAATTCTTCTTTGATGGTTCTTGCCTTCCTTTTCCATGGTTTTCTGAAGGGTTGGAGGATTTTCCCTGCAGAGCAGCTCATGGCATCTCCCAGTGAACCCCAGTGACACCCACGATGGGCACCATTTGTGGCTGGGATGGGGAGAAAATTGGGAAAAATGAGAGGCTGGGATTTCCCCTTGGAGCAGCTGCTTGTTCTCCTCTTAGCTCAGTTTAAAATCTCCTTTTGGGGGTTTGTCACCCCTTTATTTTTCCTTCATTTCTCTCCTAATTTTTCTCTCCACACTCCTCCCAGCTGATTTGTGCCCCTCCATGCTCCAAACCCTTCTGCCAAGACACTTCCCAAGCTTTGCAATTGTATTCCTCGATTTTTCTCATCCTTCCCTTGTCCCTTTTCAAACAGTTCCTCTGTGCATCCCTTCCCTGTCACCTGAAGCTTTTCCACCCCTGTTGGACTGAAAAATCCCATTAGAATTCCTGCCTTTCTCACTGGGCTTGAAGCTCAGAGTTTAAATTATTTTTACCACAATAATGGCCTAATCCTTCCTCTCACCAGCACGGCAGATTAATTTTTTCAAGCAGCGTTGGTGCCTTGTCTTCTCCCTAATTATACAGAGAGGAATTTTGCTCCTGGATGAGTGTGGGCTTGGAATTAGGAAAATTCCCTAATTTTCCCTAAAATTTCCCCAAATGGAATTAGGAAAAGCCCCAAAGTAAAGCCCTGCCTCAGAGAGCATCTTGCTGCTATCCCAGCTGGCTCAGCCAAGGCAAACACAGAGCACGTGGTGTGTCAGCTCCAAATATCCAGCTGGGATTTAGGGACAATTCCCAAACATTCTCCAATGGCAACGGGATGTGTTGGCTGGAGAGAGTCACTGTCACTGCCTCCCTTCAGCCCAGGGCCAGCCTGCCTGGCCAGGGGTGTTTCCAAGGCAGGATGAGCAGAAATATTCCCAAATATTTAGAGGAGGACATGAGCTGACAGATTCCAGTGGTACAGCTGGATTGCAGCGCCCTCACACTTTATTAGGAGCTGAAGGTGCTGTTTGTCCTAGTCATCCTCACTCTTTTTCCCTGGATTTACCTTCATCTCTCTCATTTCATTACAGCACAGCTGGATTGGGAGCTTGCAGCACCCTTACAATTTAATTACGAGTTGAAGATGCTGTTTGTCCCAGTCATCCTCACACTTTTTCCTTGGATTCACCTTCATTCCTCTCATTTCATTAACAACTCCATGATCATTCTCCCCCAGCCCCAAGCAGGGACCAGCAGGGATAAACTTTGTGCCAGCACAGCCCCAGGAGCTTGGAGCACTTTGGAGAAGCAAAGGCACCCCTTGCATTTCCCTGGGATAAAATAAAAGCATAAACATGGAACTCTCCCTCCAGGAATTCCTTTCAAGCCTCGTTCACCTGAAAGCCCAGACCAGTCCCTCCAGGCTTGTTCTGTTTCACCCAGCCTGGAACAGGAATTCCACTTAATTTTTAAAAACCTTTGGGTGAGACCAGAAAAAATTCCAGGGCGTCTGGTAAATATTTGTTAGTGTCCTGTTGGGGAAAGACTGAGTGACCCCAAGGCTCTGCAGGCCAAATTCCCTCATGATTTATCCCAATTTTATTCCAGGGCATGGAAGAAGAGTGAATTCACCTGCTGGGAAAAGGTTTGGATTCCCTCTCAGATCAGTGACCACTCTGTGTGTTGAGCCAATCAGGCTCATCCCACAAATACCCCCCACTAATTAACATCCTAATTAACACCCTTCTTAATGAGTGCTCAAGATGCAATAAATCCCTTTATCTCCTCTTTTTTTCCCACTGAAAATGACCCTGTGGATGTGGATCACACCCCAGTACACACAGAGTATCACAAAATTAGTACCCTAAACTCATAAAGATTTTTAAATATTAACTGAAGCTGCTGAGGATGGATTATGGACTCAGAAACTAATCATCATTTTTCCCTAAATCACCTAAAATAGGAGAAATATCTCTGGTGTTTGGGGGGAATTGATGTTCCATTGCTAAGAGGCCTGACTGCCATTGGAATATTTCTTGGCTCCTGACACCTTGTTAAGTTATTTATCCCAATTTATTTGCCTGTCCAGCAACCACAGAAATTCTTAAAATTAAGTAGAGAAAGAGAAAAATAAAAATAGGCATTTTTCAGCAGGAAAGGACACCAAGGAAATGCGAAATACGGGATAACAGAGAGGAAATTCCAAATCTGTGGGTGAATTCCACAGGGGATAAATATGCAATTATCCCAGTCGTGATGGGTACAGAAAAGCTGCTCTGGGTGATTCCCATTTTGTCTCCTGAGAGAGAATCTCCTGCCCTGGAGCATCTCTGTGGCCTCTCAAGACTCTCTCCAGCAACTACAACTGGGCCCAGGGCTGGGGTGTCACCTGAGGGGACAGAGGGGCAGAATTTCCTGCTGCCCACACTGGGATTAGCCCAGGATTTGAGAGGTTCTGGGTCTCATATGGTCGAGGCTGATCCAGGTTTTGCTTGATCAGCACCCCCAGCTCCTTCTCCTGAGGGTTGCTCTCCATCCCTTCTCCACCCAGCCTGGATTTGTGCTGGGATTCCCTGATCCATGGACAGGACCTTGCAGAGCCTCATGAGCTTCACATGGATCCACCTCTCCATCCCATCCATCTCCAGATTTCAGGATCTGCTCCTCCACCTCTCCATCCCATCCATCTCTGGATTTCAGGATCTGCCCCTCCACCCCCCTACATGAGACTCCAAGCAGCTCTATCCACCCACCAAATTTCTATTTATTATTCTCTTTTATCCCCCCGAAATGGGTTTAAAGCTGAATAAAATATTCCAAATGAAATTTTTTCTCTGCCAACAGGAGGAGCAGGGACCTGACTCGGTCCCCACAGCAGAGCAGGACAAAACCCATTAGTCCTTGATTGCTGTGCAGGTCATAAAAGAGTTTTATAGGGAAAGGTCTGTGCAGGGCAAAGCCAAATTATTGCTGAGCAGCCTCAGAGCCCGGTGAAGTTCTCTCTAAAAACAAACCATTAACATATGCACAATTAGGCTGCCTCAATTGTTATGCCACGAGCAAAATGCAATCCCATCCTGGAATATCTAAACAGCCTTTTAATTCCGGCGAGCTGGCGGGGGGAAAAAATGTGTTAGCATTAAAGGAATGTGGTTTTTTAATCACAGCTAAAAATAACATTTATATAACCACCTACCCTGACATTTCACATCAGCAAGTGGCCAGAACCGCCTCGCTCAGCTGTATTAAAATATGCAAACACCACAGGGTTTTAGCAGATTTGGTTTCCTGCAAAAAAAAAAAAAAGAATTGCAGAACTCCAACTTTGGAGGCAAAGAGGGAAGTCAGAGTGGTTTCAACTCTGGTGAAAATAAATTGTAAGCAATGTGTTCTTCAGCAGGTCAGCGATAAGCAGTGCCTGGATAATTTAGTCACAGAGTCATGGAATGGTTTGGGGGGAAAGAGACCTTGGAGAAAAGGGGTTTCTTGTTTGGATGTGCAGATTGTCCAGAAAAACTGTGGCTGCTCCTAGAATCCTGGAAGTGTCCAAGGCCAGGCTGGACAGGGTTTGGAGCAACCTGGGATGGTGGGAGGTGTCCCTGCCATGGGGGATCTCTCTGGGTGTGCACAGGTGAAAAAACCCCATGGATTTGTGGGTTTGTGAGGAACACTTTGGAGCTGCTGGTGAATGAAGACCAAATTCCATTCCAGCTCTGCAGATCAAGGAGCTGCTTTTTGACTTCTTGTTTCCAGCCCCAAGCCTTCTGCTCCAGCCAAAAAAGCACAGGATGTTCTCCAGGAACACCTCTGACACGCAGGAAAACTGAAATGGGAATTCAGTGATGCTTGACAAATACCCATAAAAGAATCCCCATAAAAGTATTTGTACAAACTTCCCCATGTAAAATGAGGCATTGTACTGAAAGAGGAGGTTTAATTTGGATCTTGGGAAGGAATTCCTGGCTGGGAGGGAGGTGAGGGGCTGGAATGGAATTCCCAGAGAAGCTGTGGCTGCCCCTGGATCCCTGGAAGTGTCCAAGGCCAGGCTGGACAGAGCTTGGAGCAGCCTGGGACAGTGGGATTGTCCCTGCCATGGCAGGGGTGGCACTGGATGGGATTTAAGGTCCTTCCAACCCAAACCATCCCATGATTTATCCAAGGGTAAGGAGCAGCACAAAGCCATGCTTTGCTCAAAGCCCCTCCTGCTGCCTCCAAGGAGCATTTCCTAGCTCTCCCCATTCCCTCTGCCTTCCTACAAATCATTGTTACCGAGATTGATACTGCAGTTATGTAAACATCCATTATTTATCTGCTCTGGCCCTTTGAACCGGATGAGTGCTCCTGGATTTCCATTATTCCATGTCTAAATTAACCATGGAGCAGAAAATCAGTCGCCACTTATGCGATATGGAAAAAAAAGATGTAAAAATAGCACTGGTGGTGTTGAGATTTCACGCCGTGTTCCCTGGGTAGGAACTATTCAGGCTTTTTTTCCTGCAGGCCTGTGAAATATTGATGGCTTTTTTTAAAAGGCAAAAAAACTCTCTGGGAATTATCTGTCTCCTCCAGAGGAAGTTGTTCCCTGATCTAGTCATTGACTCCCCCACCACGGGGAGCACGGCAGGATTCTATCCCAGTCCCATCCAAGAATCCCTTGGTTGGGATTGGGATGTCTTCCTGGGCACAGCCAGGAGCCCCTGACACCTTTTTGGGAATGTTGGCACAGAGCTGACAAGAGAATCCCAAAGGAAAACAGGAAGTGGGACATGGGGAGCTCCAGGAGGGCTCTGACAGCTCATCCAGGAAAGGATGGGGATGGCTCATCCCTGCTGGATTTTAGCAGGAATTATCACTTCTCCAAACCCTGCCGTCCCCATGCAGGGAATGGAGCTGGGGCTGGGATTCATGGAATCATGGAATGGTTGGGGTTGGAAGGGACCTTAAATATCATCTCATTCCAGCTCTTCTGCCATGGGCAGGGACACTTTCCATGATCCCAGGGTGCTCCAGCCTGGCCTTGGACACTCCCAGGGATCCAGGGGCAGCCACAGCTTCTCTGGGAATTCCAGCCCAGCCAGGAATTCCTAATTCTCAATATCCCATCCATCCCTGCCCTCTGGCACTGGGAAGCCATTCCCTGTGTCCTGTCCCTCCATGCCTTGTCCCCAGCACCCCTTTAGGCCCTGGCAGGAGCTCTGAGCTCTTCCTGGATCCTTCCCTTCTCCAGGTGAACATCCACAATTCCATGTGCTGCTCTGGTCCAGGATCAAGATTTGAGAGACATCGTGAGAAAAAGGCAGGGAGGGGGTAGGAAAATGAGATCTTAAGGACAATTCTTTCACTGCACTGTTTTTCCAGCACTTTTGGGATCCATCCTTCTGTTAACAGCAGCTTCACAACTTGATTTGATCCTGGATCCCACCAGCCACAAGTCAGCCTCCTCACACCCTTCAAAATTCCTATTTTGAGGAGCAGCCTCTCCCATGGGAATATCCTGGTGATATCCTGTGATATCCCAGCTCCAGCCACTCCAGCTAATAATAACTGGCCTCACTTCCCCTCCAGCAAGCGTGGCTGGAAGGAGGAACTTCTCCAAGCTTTAAATAATCCTGGATTCCCCCTCCGGACCTGCGCTCCAGCTGGGAGCAGCTTTCCTGTTTGTTTGTTTATTTGTTCCTTTTTCCTTGCCATGATTGCAGAGAGGAAGGAATCTGGTTCTTACCTCCCTCAAGACCTCGGGCTTGGGGAGGAATTGCTCAGCACTGCAGGCTCTAATGGGGAATTAAAGGTCAGGGCAATTTTACTGTGGCTTTTTATTCTGGGTTTCCAAGGGGTCACAGCTGATGATAAGCACATGTTCAAATCCACGTTTCCAAAGCAATTCCTGGTCCCAAACGTGGCCGTGAAAATCCAAGGAGTGTGTTTTTAACCCTCTGTTTTCTCCTGATTTTGTGGAGCCAAAAAGCCTTTGGAGCCAAATTCCAACGGGACATTGGGAGGGTGGTGGTGAAACCTCTGCCTCAGGGGTTATGCTTTTGGGTTTTTAACAAAAACTGCCCCAGGCTGCCTTTCTCCTGGAGGTGTCAGCTGCTTCAGGACTCTGGGGGACTCTGTGTGGCCCTCAGCTCTGACACTGGGCTGGAATTGCACAGGCTGGAGCCTCCAGCTGGGAGGATGCTTTGGATAAATCAGTTATCCCAGGGGCATTCCCTGCCTCGCAATCCCAGAGCATTCCCTGCCTGGAGCAGAATCCTACCTGTCCTCATCCCACCCGAGGTCACTGAGATTTTCCTGTCCCCCACACACCAGGATCTTCCTGGAGGTGGAATTCCCGTCTCCGTGGGGCTGGAAATGAGCTGTTGGAGCAGGGCTGGGGCAGCTCCTGCCTCTCCTGACCCCAGGATGCTGCGTTTCCAGTGCTGATGGATGGCCCTGCCTGACGGAGCCCCGGCTGAGCTCGGCCAGATGTGAGATTAATTTATTGCACCTGTCCAAACAGAAAATATTCCCATTTTCCTGAGGTTCCAGTTTGATGGAGAGGCCTGGATGTGCCACGCTCAGGTGACCTTGGCCCAGCCTGGTGGGTCTGTCCCCCCTGGGGGTGAGGGGACACCAAGCATCACTCATAATCCAAAACCAAAACACAGCAGAAAATCCAGCTCCTTGGAGCAGGAGGCTGAGTTGGGATGTGCAGGGGGAAAAAAATCCAAGCTCTGCTTCAGCTGAACAGGGAGAAGCAGCAGAACAGTTTGTGGTTTAATTAATAAGGAAATAATTTGGCGTGGAGCATCTTAATGCGGCTGATTCCACGCTGCAGCGTCAAATCCCGCAGTGGGAGAGCAGAAGGGAAAGCTTCCAGCAGCACAGCTCAGGGCAGGAGGGATCTGCAGCCACCAAAAAGTGCTGGGCCAAAGCTGAGACCTCAGATTCCCAGCGAGTTCAGTGGGATTTTTCCCTGATTGAAGCTTGAGCCACAGTCCAGGAATTTCTGTCTCTGTCGCAATCCAGGCAGGCTTTGCGCAGGAGCTCGGGAGCAATCTGTTCCCCTTGATGGAGGCTTTTCTTGGAGAGAATTCAAGTTTATTCCATTAGAAGGGGGTTTAGTCTTCCCTTTTTATGGTGGTGGGAAAGGAAAACTTCTGGGTTGCCCCTGAGTTGGGACAGCTCAGATCTCACTTGTGTTTAACCTTCTCTCCTGAGGGGAAAAGTTGCTAAAGGACTTTAGACTTGAGAAAGGATTTTAGAAATTGTTGTTTCTCGTAATGAGGGCCAAAGGATCTCTGGGAAGTGAAACAGGATCATAATTAGGTGGGCACCTTCCTTTTGCCAGGTCAAGAAATTGGATAATTCGGCTGGAATTTCAAAGGGAGGAGCAATGGTAGGAAGGTGAACTTCTGACCCTGTAATTACAAAGCAGAGCTCAGCAGAAGGTGGGTGGCATCCTGCCCAAAGTGACACGAGGAAAATAAGAATTAAAAGGGCTAAAAGCCACTGGACATGGTCTGAAGTAGCTCAGTCTTGAAGAATTGCAAAAAAAAAAAAAAAGGAAAAAAATAATTTGGGAAATGAGGACAATCACAAGAAAAAGTGAAAAACACCTGCCAATAAAAGGGGAATAAAGCCTTCATGATACCTGAGGAGATTTATCCTGGAATGCTGCAGGAATTGCCACATCCACAGGTTTTTTGAGCACTTTCAGGGATGGAGATTCCCCCACTGCCCTGTGCTAAAGCTCAGCCACCCTTTCAGCAAAGAAATCTTTCCTGACTTCAAGGCAAATGATGGAATGAGAGGAAAATGACAGCAGATGAAATATCCTGAAGTCAGTGCTTTGCTGGGTGTTGGGGACAGAGCTGGTTCTTTGGAGTGGATTTGGGGGATGCTGTGCAGACACCTCCAAGCTCCCCTCATCCCTGGGGACATGGGGACATCCCACCCTATCCCACCAGCTGCTTTTCCAGCAGGAAAACCAAAAGCTGGAAGGACAAAAACTGTCTCAGCTCCCAAAGGGAAGGCCCTGCCTTTATCACACAAAGCTCACTTTATTTTCTCCTCAGCATTCAGGTCTCTGACTGAAGAAAACACAGAAAAAAACCTACATTCAGAGAGACTTTTTTTTTCTCTGCTTTGTTTATCAGCAAGATTAAGATTCCTGGCTGTGGAAGAAAGGAATATCTCCATTTATTTGTTTCAGGGCATGTGGAGTGCATTTGTTTCCTAGGATGCAAATTCATTGTTCCTGCTCTGAATGGAAGCACCAGTGCCAAGAGCTGCCCTCAGATTGGGATCCCTTGGCATCATTTTTGCTGTAACTCCACACACAGAGCAGGGATTTGAGCCCTCCCAATATTCTGGAAGAGCTTTCCCAGTTGAATTCCCAAAGTTTCTTTCCGATGGTTTCCCTTTCACTGCAGTCCCACTGTGCTGCAGGGTGGGATTTTGGGATGTGGGTCACGCCACCATCCCTGGGCTGCTGCACCAGCTGCCTGCACCACCAACACAAGCAAAACCAGGCATTCAAATGCGATCAGCTGCGCTTCCTCATTCCAATTTTTTATTTATTTCTCTGCCTCCTGATTTTTTAAAATCAGGATTTATGCACACACACACATATCCCAAAGCACAGCTGTGGCTCTGAGTGCCACCAGGAAAAGCGTGGAGGGGACAGTGTGAAATTCCAGCCTTTCTCCACGGGATGAACCCCCCGAGCTCCCTGTTTGTCCCCAGGGTGGGCAGGACTGTCCCCAGCCCTGCTGTCACCTCCCATCAGCCGCAGCAGGGGATGGCACGCTGTGACAGGGCTGTGCCTGCCATGCCGTGTCACCTCGGGGGATAATGACTTGGAAATCTGCGCTGAGAATTGTTTTGACTGCTCCCCTGCAATGAGTGGGCTTGGTTTAGGTTTTTTATTTTTCCCAGCAGAATGTGATTTTATGAGGGAATTGTTGTTTTTTCACTTAGGGAAAATAGCAGTTGTGCCAGCTGGAGGTTGGGAGTTGGGCCTGACGGTCCTGCAGGCCTCAGGATGGTGATCCAGGGAAAAATTCACACATTCCAGCTCTTTCCTTTCAAAATCTGCTGCCCCAGACATCATCACCTTCCTCATGACCAGGATCCTGGTGCCATCACTGCTCAACAAAGGAATTGTGTCATAAATATCCATAGGAGGATCCATGTCCAGAGAGGGACAATAGAGCTGGGAAGGGCCTGGAGCACCAGGAGCGGCTGAGGGAGCTGGGAAAGGGCAAAGTTTGGAGAAAAGGAAGATCCAGAAAGAAAAATCTCTGCAGTAGATCCCTCCCCAAACTTCCCTCACTTTTTTCCCCTCACATTTTCTCCCACTTTTTTTATTTTCCCCTCATGGCAAGAGAGACCCTGAGGGGCTGGAGGAGTCCAGGGAAGGCAATGGACCTGGGAAGGGGCTGGAGAATCCTGAGAGATCTGGGAAAGGAGCTCAACTTGGAGAAAAGGAAGATCCAGAAAGGAAAAACTCAGCAACAGAGTCCTCCCCAAACTTCCCTCAATGTTTTTTTTCCTCATGCTTTCTCCCATTTTTTATTTCCATCTCATGACAAGAGAGATCCTGAGGGGCTGGAGGAGTCCAGGGAAGGGAACGGAGATGGGGAATTCCTGAGGGATCTGGGAAAGGAGCTCAGCCTGGAGAAAAGGAAGATCCAGAAAGGAAAAATCTCTGCAGAAAAGCCCTCCCCAAACTTCCCTCAATGTTTTTTTCCCTCATGTTTTCTCCCATTTTTTATTTCCCTCTTGTGGCAAGAGAGACCTTGAGGGGCTGGAGGAGTTGAGGAAAGGGAATGGAGCTGGAGAATTCCTGAGGGATCTGGGAAAGGAGCACAGCCTGGAGAAAAGGAGGATCCAGAGGGACCTTTTCCATCTCTGGAATTCCCTGACAGGAGGGGACAGCCAGGGGGATTTGGGATCTGCTCCAGGGAACAGGGACAGGAGGAGAGGGAACAGCCTCAGGCTGGGCCAGGGGAGGGCAGGTTGGTTGGATATTAGGGGAAATTCCTTCATAGAAAAAGTTGTCCAGCCCTGGCACAGCTGCCCAGGCCAGTGGTGACGTCCCAAATCTGTGGAGGAAGAAATGCCAGTTTTGTAGTCAAAATATTGGAATATATTTCCAGCAGTTCCCTCAGCCCAGGCTGAGCATTTGGGCCTGAGAATTCTCCCTGTCCTTCTGCAGTTGTGCTCCTGAGGGATTTTGAGGGTTTTCCAGCCATCCAGACCTCCTCCTCACATGGGCATTGCCCATCCCAAAACCCAGCAGATCTGGGATCACATCCCAGTTTGGACAGGCTTTCCTAGCAGGACAGGGAATCCCTCCCCACCTCTACAAATAGGTTTTTCCATTAGAGAATCAGAGGACCTTTAGGTTGGAAAAGACCTTTAAATTTTAGGGTTGGGGAAGGAAAAAAATCCAGAAAAATAGAATAATTTGGAAAAGGTTAAAGCAAAAGTAGGCCAGGAAGTTAAACAGTTTGGTTTTCCTCCCTAGGAAAATCCAGTAGGAATTTCTGGCCACAGACACCCTCACAGAGCTGCAACACCACTGAAATATCTGGAGATCCCCCTTCTGCAGGGGACAACACTCCAGAACGTCATGGTTGGGTTTTCCTGGGAAAATCAATCCTCTCCTCCCAAAAAAACCCCTAGTTTATGTTAAAGAAATAAATTAATTTAGCAGCATTGAAGCCCATTTCAATTTGACTCCTGAATTTAGTTCTGTATAGATTCTTATATTATTAAACAGGGTGCAAAGCCTTAATTAAATAAACTTCATCTCTTGCTGCAGGATTTTATCAGGGAAACCCAAACAATCTCTTCTGACATCATTTAACTTCTCCTCCTTTCTTTCCCTTTCCCTTGTCAAAACATTCATCCCAACTGGCACGTTCTCCCTGAGTATTTAGATTTTTGCAGACATTTTTACAACCTATTTGCATTTTTGTGGAAAAACTCTCCCATCTGTTTATTTCCCTCTTGCAACCGGCTGGGATGACTGGAACTGGAGAGATCAGGGAAGAGCCAGGAAGGAACCCAGAGTAGCTTTCCCTGCACTCCATCCTTGTGCTTTCCCCTTGGACTTATTTCCTTGTCTGCTTGGAGATCCTTCCCTTGAAAATAAATGATCCAAACATCCCAGTTCCACAGGTTTCAGCCATTAAAATTTGGGAAATTCCTTGCAAAGCCCCAAACAAAACCCTTGCTGACAAAGGAGCTGTTGGAATCTGAGCTGCAGATGCAGCCCGAGGTAAACAGCACATTTTGCAGGAATATTGTGAATATTTCCATATCATATCAGTTGCTCTGACAAGCAGAGAGGCTGTTTTCCCTTTTAAATGAAATAATAAATAAAATAAGAGAAGCAGGGCTGCCGGAGGATGGGTTCAGATGGGATATTGGGAAGGAATTGTTCCCTGTGAGGGTGGAGAGGCCCTGGAATGGATTTCCCAGAGAAGCATCAT
>NW_028147328.1:0-21944 GCF_008360975.1 Lichenostomus cassidix | reverse complement strand
GCAGGTGGCTCCAGAGCGGGGGGCTCAGCCTGCCCTGCGGCTCCCCGGGGGTGTCCTGCTGGCTGTCCCCAAACCCCAGGGGGTCCTGGGGGGTCAGCGGGGTGGGGTCAGCGGGGGGAGGGGCAGGGGAGCCCCCCAGGCCCCCCCAGCCCCCCTCCCGCCCCTCCCCCTCACCTGGCTCGGGGGTCTCTCGCGCTGTTTGGATAAAAACCCTGCGAGGGCTGGCTGGGCGAGGGGGGCGCAGGGGGGGCCAGAGGTTGGGGGCTGCGTGGAGATGGGGGGGAGTTTAGGAGGGTTTGGGGGAGGGGGGCCCAGGGGGGCTCGGGGCTGGGGAGGCTTGGGAGGTTGGGGGGGCTTGGGGGTGTTTGGGGGGCTCTGGGGCTGAAGGAGAAACGGGGAGGTTAGGGGTGTTTGGGGGCCCAGGGGGGGCTCTGGGGCTGGGGGAGAAATGGGGACGGGGTTAGGGGGGCATAGGGGGATGTTTTAGGATGTTTCTGGGGTGTTTTGGGATGCTTTTGGGGTATTTCAGGGTCCATACCTGCAGTGTGGGGCAGATAGGGCAGAGGGGATATTTTGGGATATTTTGGGGTAATTTTGGGATATTTTCGGGGTCCATACCTGCAGGAGGAGGCAGCCCCGGGGCAGAGGGGATATTTTGGGGTAATTTTGGGATATTTTGGAATGTTTTTGGGATATTTTGGGATATTTTCAGGCTCCATACCTGCAGTGGGTGGCAGCCCCGGGGCACAGGGGATATTTTGGGATGTTTTGGGGTAATTTGGGATATTTTCAGGCTCCATACCTGCAGTGGGGGGCAGCCCCGGGGCAGAGGGGATATTTTGGGGTAATTTTGGGATATTTTAGGGTTCCATACCTGCGGGAGGTGGCAGCCCCGGGGCAGAGGGGATATTTTGGGATATTTTGGGATATTTTAGGGTTCCATACCTGCAGTGGGAGGCAGCCCCGGGGCAGAGGCAGTATTTTGGGGTAATTTTGGGATATTTTAGGGTTCCATACCTGCAGTGGGAGGCAGCCCCGGGGCAGAGGTGCCCCCCTTGGGGCGCAGCTGGGCCAGGGCCCGGCGGATGCCCCCGGGGTCACTGGGCACCACTCTGTCCAGCCGGAACACGGCCGAGGGGGGAGGGGGCAGCGCCAGCCCCGGGGGGGTGGAGCCTGAGCCGGGGGGGGCGGGGGGCTCCTCGGGGTTACGGCTGGGGGGACAGGAGAGGGTGAGACCCCAACAGTGAGACCCCAAATCCACCCCAAACCCACATGAGAACCCAAATCCACCCCAAAGCTAACCCTGAGACCCCAAATCCACCCCAAAGCCAACCCTGAGAACCCAAATCCACCCCAAACCCCCCCAAAACCCACCTGAGAGCCCAAAACCCAATGCTGAGACCCCCAAAAACCACCCCCCACCCCCCAAACCCACCCTGAAATCCCCAGAACTCTTAGACTCCCAAAGACCCTTCCTCAATTTCCCCCCAGGACCCCTAAGCCCCTCCCCCCATTCCCCCCCCCACTCACCTGCGGTTTCGGGGCGAAGGCCACGCCCTCTTCTCCCCCCGCGCCCTCTCTCGCCGCCCCCCCCGCGGCCCCCCCCGCTCGGCCGCCCCCCGTGGGGTGTGTTCTGGGGGGGTCCCGGCGCCCCCGCCCCCGGAGCGGCGCTGGCTGGAGAAGCTGCGCTTGGCCAGGCGGGGGCTGGGGGGGTTCCCGGGGGGGGGGCCCTGCGCGGGGGGGCCGCCGGGGGCGGGGGGGTCTCTCTCGGGGGGGTTCCCGGCGCCCCCAGGTCGGAGCTCTCGGACGCCGTTTCCCATTGGTCAGAGTTGTGCTCGGGGGAGCGGGGGCGCCGGGGGGGCGGGGCGGCGCTGGGGGGCTGCTTGCCCCAGGGGCGGCGGGGGGCGGGGCCGCGCGGGGGGGGCTGGGGGGGCTCCTGGCGCAGCCGCCGGAAGCGAGGGGGTTTGTCCTGCTGCTGCCCCCGCCCGTGCCGCCGCCGCCGGGGGGGTCGCTCCGAGCCCCCTCCCCCTCCCGCCCCTCCCCCACCGCCGCGGGGGGGCTGCGCGGGGGGGGGCGGGGCTTGCTGCTGCTGCGGGGGGGCGGCGGGGGGGCCCTGCGGAGGGGGGGGGCTCCAGGCCGGGGGGGGGGCGCGACCCCCGCCCCTCCCCCGCCGGGACGGGACCCCCCTGGGGGTGAAGACCCTGCCGCGGGGGGCGCGGGGGGGCAGCCCCGGGGGGGGGTGGGCGGTGGCGGCGCGGGGGGGGCCCGGGGGGGTGGGCGTGTCGCCCCCCCCCGTGTCGGAGCTCTCGGAGCCGCGGCGGCGCCGCCCGGGCAGCTCCTCCTCCTCCTCCTCGCCCTCCGAGCCCTCGCTGCGCTCCGAGCCGGGCGGCGGCGCCGCGCCGGGGGGGCCGGCGGAGCGGGGGGGCTCCCCGGCGGCCGTCGCGCCCCCCCGGAAGCCGCGGAACTCGCGGGGGGGGGGTCTGCCGCGGCTGGCCCCCCCCGCCCGGCCGCGCCCCCCGTACGCCCCCCGGAAGCCTCTGCCCCGCGCGAAGAACTCGCCGCGCCCCCCCCGCGGCCTGCCCCGCGGCCCCCCCGCGCCCCCCCCGCGCTCCAGGCCGCGCCGGCGGGACGGAGAGACCCCCCCGGCCCCCCCCGGCGGCCCCCCCGCCTCCTTGTGGGGGGAGGGGGCGGCCTTGGCCTTGGGGGGCTTCGGGGAGTCCTTGGCGGGGGGGGGCGGCTCCTCGCCCTCCTCCCGGGGGGGGGGCTTCTTGATGGGCCCCGCCCGCCGCGGGGGGGGCGCCGCCTTCTCGGGGGGCTCCTCGGGGGGGGCGCGGCGGGGGGGTCCCGGGCGGGGTCCCCAGCGGGTCTCGGTGCGCCCCGCCCCCCCCCGCGGGGCTTTCTGCGGGTCGGGGGGGGCGCGGGGGGGGCGGCGGGAGCTCCCCCCGTCCTCCTTGGGGGGTCCCCCCAGCGCCCCCCCGTCCTCCTTGGGGGCTTTTTGGGGAGGCGCCTTCTTGGGGGCTCCTTGAAGGGGGCCGCGGGGCGGCGGCGCCGGGGGGTTGGGGGGCTCGGGGGGCTCTCGGGGGTTCTGGGGCTCGGGGGGCGCGGGGGGCGCGGCGGCGGGCAGAGCCCAGGGCCGGGGGCGGCGGGGTCGTCGGGCGGGGCGGGAAGCGGGGGAGGGCGCGGCGGCCCCGTTCTCGAGGGGTAGGCGTAGGGGCGCGCCGGGGTCCCGCAGGCGGACGGGGGTGTCACTCCTGGGGGGGCAAGGGGAGGGTTAGTGGGGAGACCCCAAAAACAACCTTGAAAACTTCCCCAAACCACCCCAAAATCACCCCCAAAACCACCCCAAAATCTCCCCAACACCACCCAAAATCACCCCAAAAAACCTCCCAAAAACCTCCTGAAATCACCCCAAAACCACCCCAAAAAACCTCCCCAAAACCGCCCCCAAACCACCCCAAAACCACCCAAAATCACCCCCACAATACCTCCCCACAACCCCTCCCCAAACCACCCCAAAATCGCTCTCAAAACAAACCCAAAAGCCCCCAAACTCCCCCAAAAACTTCCTCCCAAAACTCCCAAAAACACCTCCAAAACTCCACCCCAAAATCCCCCAAAACCCCTTCCAAAAACAATTCCGAAGGCCCCCTGCACAACTCCCCAAAATCCACCCAGACTCCCCCAAAAACACCCCCAAAATCCCCCAAAACCCCCCAAAATCCCCCCGCTCACCGCAGCCCCTTGTCGTCGTCGCCGGGCGGGGGTCGCAGCGGCGAGGGAAGCCCCCTGGGCTCCGGGGGGGCACTGAAGGCGTCGCCCCCCCAGGAGGGTTTGGGGTCCCCCGGGGGGGTCCCGCGCTCCCGCAGGGGGGGTGGGCGATCGAAGGGCTCGGAGGTGGAGCCCCCGCTGTCCGAGCGTTCCCGTGGCAACAGCCCTGCACGGGGGGGACAGGGTGAGACCCCCAGGGTGAGACCCCCAGCGTGAGACCCCCAGACAGCCCCAGGGTGAGACCCCCAGGGTGAGACCCCCAGAGTGAGACCCCCAGGGTGAGACCCCCAGGGTGAGACCCACAGGGCAGTGAGACCCCCAGCGTGAGACCCCCGGGCAGCCCCAGGGTGAGACCCCCAGGGTGAGACCCCCAGCGTGAGACTCCCAAATAACCCCCAAACAACCCCCAAATCTGCCCCACGTGGCTGAGACCCCCAATCGTTCTATGGGGTGAGACCCCTCACCGAATTATTCTGTCTTAAATCATTCTGCACCTCACAAAACAAGCCTGAGACCCCCAAACCCACCCTGAGATCCCCAAAATGGGCTTGAGACCCCCCAGGATCATTCCATGGGGTGGATGTGACCCCCACGGGTTATTCTATGGGGCTGTGACCCTCCTTAAATCCCCTCCCCAAATCTGCCCCATTTCCAACCCCCCAAATGATTCTACACCATAACCCCATTTCCCACCTGCCCCACAAGCTCAGACCCCCCCGGGATACCCCAAAACCACCCCAAAGACCCCCCCAAACCCCCTCCATGGGGATGAGACCCCCCAGACCCATTATATGGCATGAGACCCTCCCCCAAATTATCGTATACCATAAACCCACGTCCACCCAACCCCAAAACCCCCCCAAGGACCCCCCAGACCCCCCACCAGGACCCCCCAGACCCCCCTCACCGGAGGGGTGCACCCCGGGCGGGTAGAAGTCGACGTGGGGGGCGCGGGGGGGCAGCAGCCGGGGGTCCACGTAGGGCGGCAGCATCACCCAGCGCGGGTCGAAGCCCAGCTGGGGCAGAGCCGGGGGTCTCCCCAGCGCCCCAAACAGCTTGGGGGGCCCGGGGGGCGCCGGGGGGGCTGCGCCGGGGGGGGGCACGGCTGTCCCCAGAGCCCCCAGGGCCGGGGGGGCGGCGGGGGGCGCGGGGGGGGGGCCGTGCTGCTGCTGCTGCTGCTGCTGCTGCCATTGCTGCTGCTGCTGCTTGAGCAGCTGCTCCTGGGGGGGAAAGGGGTGGGTGAGACCCCCCGAGACCCCCAGGGACCCCCAGGTTGGGGAACAGCCTGACCCTTTATAAAGTGGGAGCAGCACAACCCGAAGAGCCCAAAATTTAGGGATGTGAGCTCTCCTAAAAACCCCTAAATTAGGGACACAACCCACCCCAAAATCCCTTAAATTGAAGGCAAAACCCACCCCAAAATCCCCTGAATTGGAGGCAAAACCCACCCCAAAAACCCCTGAACAGGGGACAAAACCCACCCCAAAAACCCCTCAATGGGGGGCAAAATTCACTCCCCAAAAACCCCAAAACTGGGGAAGCACAACCTAACCCAAAACCCCTAAAATTGAGGGATGTGATTTTCTCTAAAAACTCCTAAATTACAGGCACAACCCACCCCAAAAACCCCAAAATTGGGGGCACAGCCCACCACCCCCCCGAGACCCCCACACTTGGGGTCTCTGTGCTCCCAGCCCCACAGCTCAGCCCCACCCCAGAGCCCCTCAAATCCCCCCCAAAGCCCCCCAAAATCCCCCCAAAGCCCCCCAAAGCCCACCTGCTGCTGGCGCTGGAACCGGGGCGGCAGCGACTTCTGGTACTTGGGGTAGGCGGGGGGCTGCGCCGGGGGGGGCTGCCGGGGGGGCGCAGAGCCCCCCTCCCCCTTGGGGTCACCCTTGGGGGGCACGGCGGCGGCCGGGGGGGCCGGGGGGGGCGGCGGGGGCTCCTCGGGGGGCTCGGGGGGCACCTCGGGGGGAGGTGGTTCTGCTGGGGGGCAGAGGGTCAGTGGGTCAGTGAGAGACCCTAAAACCACTGTGAGACCCCAAACCACCCCAATGTCAGACCCCAAAACTACCCCAATATAAGACCCCAAATCCACCCCACTGCGAGACCCCAAACCCACTGTGAGACCCCAAAACTACTCCTCTGTGAGACCCCAAATCCACTGAGACCCCAGACCACCAGAGACCCCAAAACTACCCCAGTGACACCCCAAACCCATTGTGAGACCCCAAAACTACCCCAATGAAAGACCCTAAAGCCACTGTGAGAAACCAAAGCACCTGAAAACTCAAAACTACCCTGATGTAAGACCCCAAAATTACTACAGTGTGAGACCCCAAATAACCCTGAAACCCCAAAACCATCCCACTGAGACACCCCAAACCCACCCCACTCTGAGACCCCAAATCGACCCCACAGTGTCCCTATAGGGCAACCTTAAGGGGCATATAGGGTCTGAAACTGCTGTGGGTCACCCCAAGACCCCCCAGACCCTCCCCGAATTCTGCCATGGGACAACTGCAGACCCCCAGAGCCCCCAGACCCCAAACCCTGCTGTGGGTCACCCCAAGACCCCCTAAAATCTCCCCAAATTCTGCTATGGGACAACTGCAGACCCCCACAGACCTGGGGTCACCCCTGGGTCACCCCAGACCCTTCCCCACACCCCCTATGGGTCACCCCAGACCCGAGAACCCCCCAAAAGCCCCCAAAAGCCCCCCGGGGGTCCCCATGGGCTCCCCCTCCCCACCTGCAGCCCCAGGTGCTCCCGCGCTGCTCTCGGGCTCCTCCCGCGGCTCGGGGGGCTCCGGGGGTCCCTCGGGGGCGGCGGGCGGCTCGGGGGGCCCCGGGGGGGTGTCGGTGGGGCCGGGCGGGGGTCCCGGGGGGGTTCCCGCGGGGGGGCGGCGCTCGGGGGGAGCCCCAAAGCGCTCGTCCAGCCGCTTGAGCTTCTCGGCGCAGGCGGCGCGGCGCTGCTCGGCCATGCGGCGCTCCTCGGCCTCGCGGCGGCGCCGGGCGCGGGCCACGGCCTGGGACAGCTCGGCACAGCTCTGCCGGCGGCGCCGGCGCCATGCCTCATCTTCATCCTGCAGGTAAATACCTGTATGACACACCTGAGCACACCTGTGCTACACCTGGATACACCTACAGCAACTATAGCCACCCTACAGCTACAGCCACGGCCTGGGACAGCTCGGCGCAGCTCTGCCGGCGGCGCCGGCGCCAGGCCTCGTCCTCATCCTGCAGGTAACACACCTGTGATACACCTGAGCGCACCTGTGTGACACCTGGGTACACCTGTGATACACCTACAGCTACAGCCACGGCCTGGGACAGCTCGGCACAGCTCTGCCGGCGGCGCCGGCGCCATGCCTCATCTTCATCCTGCAGGTAACACACACCTGAGCACAGCTGGATACACCTGAGCACACCTGTGATACACCTAGAGCAGCTACAGCCTCCCTACAGCTACAGCCACGGCCTGGGACAGCTCGGCGCAGCTCTGCCGGCGGCGCCGGCGCCAGGCTTCGTCCTCATCCTGCAGGTAACACACACCTGAGCACACCTGTGATACACCTGGATACCTGTGTGACACCTGGCTACACCTGTGATACACCTACAGCTACAGCCACGGCCTGGGACAGCTCGGCGCAGCTCTGCCGGCGGCGCCGGCGCCACGCCTCATCTTCATCCTGCAGGTGATACACCTGTGATACACCTGTGATACACCTGTGATACCTGTGTGACACCTGGATACACCTATAGCCACCCTACAGCCTCTACAGCCACGGCCTGGGACAGCTCGGCACAGCTCTGCCGGCGGCGCCGGCGCCACGCCTCATCTTCATCCTGCAGGTAAAGTACCTGTGTGACACACCTGAGCACACCTATGATACGTGTGTGACACCTGGGTACACCTGTGATACACCTACAGCTACAGCTACAGCCACGGCCTGGGACAGCTCGGCACAGCTCTGCCGGCGGCGCCGGCGCCAGGCTTCATCTTCATCCTGCAGGTAAATACCTGTATGACACACCTGAGCACACCTGTGATACCTGTGTGACACCTGGATACACCTGTGATACACCTACAGTCCCTACAGCCACGGCCTGGGACAGCTCGGCACAGCTCTGCTGGCGCCATGCCTTGTAATCATCCTGCAGGTGACACGCCTGTGATGCACCTAAACACACCTGTGACACCTGTGTGACACCTGAATACACTTTAATCACACTTAAGAACACCTAAATGTACACAACTCCCTTTTGGGTATACCTGTGTCACACCCAGGTACACCTCAATCACACCTAGATATGGCTAGAAACTTCTGAATCGCACCTCAACACACGCGTATCAGACCTGTGCACAGCTAGATACACCTGAGCCACACCTGAGTTCTACCTGTATACACCTATATCACACCTACATATGCCTGGGCGCAGCTGAGCACACTGCTGCACACGTGGGTCACACCTGTCCAGTCACACCTGTCCCATACCTACCAGGTCACACCTGTCCCCCACCTGTCCGCCACACCCGTCCATCCACACCTGTCCCATACCTGTCCCACACCTGTCCGCTCACACCTGTCCCACCTGTCCCACGGCTGTCACTCACCGGGAGCTCGTTGGGCGTGGCCCAGCTGCCGCGGTTGGGGGGCGGTGGAGGGGGCGGAGCCCGGCTGGGCGGGGCCGGAGGGGGCGGAGCTTCCTTGGGTCCCTCCGGGGGGGACTTGGGGGGCTGCGGCTCCTCCTTGGGGCGGCGCCTCGGGGGGGCAGGAGGCTCGTTCTCCCTTCCTGGGGGACACGGGGGTCAGCGGGGTTTGGGGTCAGCGGGGTCTGGGGTCACTGGGGGGTTTAGGGGGTCCTGGGGAGGGTTGGGGGGTCCCAGGGGCTTTTGGGGGTCCCAGGGGTGTCCTGGGGGTTATGGGGCAGGTATGGGGGTCCTGAGGGGATTATGGGGGCATTATGAGGGTCTGGGGGTGCATAACACTGCCCTACTATGAGTTATGGGGCAGCTATGGGGGTCCCAGAGGAATTATAGAGAATTCTGTGGGGTTTCCTATGGGGTTTCTATGGGGTATCCTATGGGGTTTCTGCAGGGTCTCAGGGGGGGCTCTGAGGGGTTTCTATGGGGTCTCTATGGGGTTTCTCGGGGGTTTCAGGGGGGTTTCCTATTGGGTTTCTATAGGGTTTCAGGGGGCTTTCTGTGGGGTGTCTGTGGGGTTTCTGTGGGGTTTTTTTGGGATTTTCTATGGGGTTTCTGGGGGTGATTCTCACCCCTCATCCTCCTCATCCTCGTCCCGCCCATCCTCCTCATCGCTGAACTTGAGCTTCTCGCTGTAATCGACTTCCTCGTGAGCTCCTGGGGGTGGCAAATGTGGGTCGGGGGTCCCAGAACACCCCAAATCCGCCCCAAATCCCCCCAAATTCACCCCAAATCACCCCAAATCCACCCCAAATCACCCCCAAATCCACCCCAAATCCCCCCAAATCCCCCCAAATCCCCCCAAATCCACCCCAAATCCCCCAAATCCAACCCCCTTACCCGCCCAGCCCTCGTCGTTCTCCTGGTCCAGCTCATCGAACTCCCGCAGCTCGTCCTGCCGCAGCACGGGGGGGCGGGCAGGGGGTGACCCCCCCCGGGCAGGGGCACTGACCCCCCGGGGACCCCCAGGCCGCGGGAACCTGGGGGACAAGGGGTCAGCAGGGGCGACCCCAAAACCCGGGGTTACGGCAGGGGATTTGGGGTCAGAGCAAAGGGATTACAGGTTTTTGGGGCTTTTCTCAGTTTTGGGGTTTTTCTCAATTTTGGGTTTTTCGCGATTTCTCAAAAAAAAATTTTAGGGCTTTTGGGTCACCTTGATCAAAAGGATTGGGGTGGGAATAGACATTGGGGAATTTTGATGTGGACAAAAATGAATTTGGGGTTTTGAAGGTTTGGGGTTTTTAGAGTTTAAGGTTTTGAGCGTTTGGGGTTTTTGGGATTTGGGGTTTGAGATTTTGAAGGGTTTGGGGATTTGGGATTTTGCAGATTTGGGATTTTAGGGTTTTGAAGTGTTTGGGATTTTAGGCTTTTGGGGATTTGGGGTTTTGAGAGTTTGGGGCTTTGGAGGGTTTGGGGATTTGGGGTTTTGAAGGGTTTCAGGTTTGGGGGTTTGGGGTTTTGGCATTTAGGGTTTTGGGGTCTTTAGGACCCCGCTCACCTCTGTGCGTCGGCGCCCCGGAAAGCCCCGTAGGGCGGCGGGAAGGGTAGGTATGGGGGGTACATCTATGGGGGAAACCCCAAAATCAGCAGGGAGACCCCAAACGGGGCAGCACCCCTGGTTTAGGGGGTTTGGAGATTTTGGGGTCGATACTCACGAAGGGAGGCATCACCCCCCGGTATGGGGGGAAGTGGGGGGGTCCGGGGGGGGCTCCCCCCCCCTCGGCTGGAGGCTCCTCGGCCCCTCGCCCCTCCCGCCAGCTGCCGCCTGGGGGAAACAGGGTCAGGGGGTTTGGGGTTGAATGTTGGGGAGGGGGTTGGGGGCTTGGAATAGGGGAGGGTCCCGGGGCTCCCAAGGGGTTCAGGGGTCCCAAAGGGGCTGGGGTGTCCAGGTCCCAGAGGGATTCAAAGTGGATTTGGGGGGCACAGGAGGGTCTCCAGGGGAGTCTTAGGGGGTCCCAAAGGGGGCTGGGGGTGTCTGGGGGGTCCCAGAGGGGATTCAAGGGGGATCAGAGGTGTCCTGGGGGATTTGGGAAACCCATGGGAGATGATCTGGGGACTCCCTGGTGGCCCCCGAGCTCTGGGGGTGAATGGTTTTTGGGGGGATGAGAAAGATCTGGGGGTTCCATACGGTCCCAGGGGGGGTCAGTGATGTCCCAAGGTGTCCCAAGGGGTGTCCCATGGGGTCCCAGGGGGTCTCAGGGAGGTCAGGAGTGTCCCAAGGTGTCCCAGGGATATCCCAAGTGTCCCATGGGTGCCCCAAAGTGTCCCAGGGGATTCAGGTGGGTCAGGGGTCCCGGGGGTGTCCCAGGGGGTCTCAGGGGTGTCCCAGGGGCTCCCCGGGGTGCCGGTCACTCACCGTGGGGGCGGGGGCTCGGTGCGCGCCCACCCGACGCGTCGGCACCTCCCCCCCGCTCGCGGCCGCCCCTCCCCCGCTCGGCGGCCGCCCCCAAACTGGGGAACTCCTCCCGCGAGAACCGGCCCGGGAGGGGGGGCGCTCTGGCACCTGGGGGGGCACCGGGGTCAGCGGGACCCCAAAACCGGGCAGGGGCTCCCCAAAACCCCGTGAGGGGTCAGGGGATCCCCAAAGACCCGTGAGGGTTCGGGGGGATCCCCAAAACCCCCAATGAGGGGTCAGGGGTCCCGGCGGGTCGGGGTCTCCCCTTTGGGGTCTCTCTCTCACCATCGGCGGGGGAACCGCTGGCCTGCGCCCAGGACTTTGCCGCGCTTGGCGGCGGGGGGGGGTTCTGTGGGGGGACATTTGGGGTCAGCGGGGGGGTTATGGGGTGGGGAGGGTCTGGAGGGCCGCGGGGGGGTCGGGGGTCTCACCTCGGGGGTCCCCGGGGTCCGTGTCCCCCCCGTGCCGCTGGCAGGCGGCTGCGAATCCGGCGGTGACGGCGACTGCGGCGGGGGAGGGGCGGAGGGCTCGGAACTGGGGGGGCACGGGGGGGTCAGGGGGGCTTGGGGAGGGGGGAGCACCCCCGGGTTGACCCCAAAACCCCCAAGACCCCCAGATCACCCCAAGACACTCAGACCACCCTGTGACCTGTGGTGGCTGCGGGGTCACTTCTGCCAGTCCATCCCCAAGTGACCCCAGACCCCCCAGGACCCTCAGACCCCCCCAGTGCCCTCAGACCCCCACAGTGTCCCCAGACCCCCCAGGACCCCCAGACCACCCTGTGACCTGTGGTGGCTGTGGGGTCATTCTGGCCAGTCCATCTCAGAGTGACCCCAGTGCCCCCAGACCCCCCAGGACCCTCCCACTGATGGGGTCAGCAAGGGTCACTCATACCAGGACCCCCCCAGACCCCCCCATCCATGGGGTCTCAGGCACCCCACGCCCTGCCCACCTGCGGGGGTCGGGGGGGTCGCTGCAGCTGGCCCATCCCTGAGTGACCCCAATGTCCCCAGACCCCCCAGGACCCTCCCATCAGTGGGGTTGGGCACCCCGCGCACCCTGCCCACCTGCGGGGGTCGGGGGGGTCACTGCAGCCAGTCCATCCCTGAGTGACCCCAGACCCCCCAGTGCCCCCAATGCCCCCAGACCCCTCCAGACCCCCCAGGACCCTCCCATCCATGGGTTCTCAGGCACCCCGAGCCCTGCCCACCTGCGGGGGTCGGGGGGGTCGCTGCGGCTGGCCCATCCCGAGCCGTCTCGGGGCACCAGGGCCACGTTGGGGTCGTTGCCTTTGTTCTCGGCCTTCAGGCTGGGCAGGTGCGCGGGGGGCGGCATGCGCCGGGTGGGCACCTTGCCCAGGCTCTGCAGCCCATGGCGGGGGGCGCCTGGGGGGGACAGACCCCCGAGTGACCCCCGAGTGACCCCCGAGTGACCACCGGGACCCCCACGGCCCACTGAGAATCCCAAATCCCACTGAGACCCCAAACCCCAATGAGAGCCCAAACCCCACCACACCTTGCCCAGGCTCTGCAGCCCATGGCGGGGGGCGCCTGGGGGGAAGAGACCCCCGAGTCACCCCCGGGACCCCAATGAGACCCCCAAACCTGGCTGAGATCCCCAAATCCCAGTGAGAATCCCAAATCTCACTGAGACCCCAAACCCCAATGAGACCCCAAACCCCTCCACACCTTGCCCAGGCTCTGCAGCCCATGGCAGGGGGCGCCTGGGGGGGAAAGGGGGGCGGTGAGACCCCCGAGTGACCCCCAAACCCCAATGAGACCCCAAACCCGGCTGAGAATTGCAAATCCCACTGAGACCCCAAAGCCCGCTGAGATCTTCAAACCCCACTGAGAATCCCAAATGTCACTGAGAGCCCCAAACCCTACCGAGACCCCAAACCCAGCTGAGATTCCCAAATCCCACTGAGAATCCGAACCTTACTAAGACCCCAAACCTGGCTGAGAACCCCAAATCCCACTGAGACCCCAAACCCCTCTCCACCTTGCCCAGGCTCTGCACCCCACAATGGGGTCACACGACGGGAGACCCCTGAACCCCCCAGAGATCCCACAGCCCCCCCAGACCCCCTGAACCACCCCAAACCTATTTATGGGGTGGGTCACACACCGAGACCCCCCTAAACCACCCCAAAGCCATTTATGGGGTTGGTCACACACCGAGACCCCCCTAAACCACCCCAGACCCAATAATGGAGTTGGTCACACAATCAGACACCCCTAAACCACCCTAAACCTATTTATGGGGTTGGTCACACACCGAGACACCCCTAAACCCCCCAGATGACACCGCTGGGGGGTCGCACACCCCCCTCCAGCACCCCAAATTCCCTCCACGCCTCCCAACGCCCCAAGACAGAATCCCCCAATTTCAGGATTCCTCCTTTCTCCCAACCCCATAACACCATGAGATCCCACCGCGGGGATCGCTGAGGCTCCCCGCCGCCCCTCCCAGCCCGGCAGCCCCAGTCCCGGTGCGGGGTCGGTACCGGCGGCGCGGGGGGGCTCCAGCGGCCGCCCCCGGTAGCTCTCACTGAGGCTCAGGCAGTTGTAGCGCCGGCCCCGCGCAGCCCGATCGCTCATGGCGCCGCATCGGCCGCGGGACCTGCGGGGCACGGGGGACAGTGTCACACCGGGGGGTGGCGGTGTCACACCGGGGGTCACACCGGGGGTCACACCGGGGGTCACACCGGGGGTCACACCGGGGGTCACACCGAGGCTCCCCTCAGGCTCCCTCAGGCCGCGGGGGCACGGCCGCTCACAGGCCGCGGTCCCGCCGGGCAGCACGGAGCACACCGGCGGAGGGAGGGAGTCCCGGAGCCGCTCCGGCCCCGCCCGCCGGTACCGGGCCCGCCGCGCCCCTCCCGGTGCTGCCGGTGTGAGGGGAGCGGGGGGGCCGTGAGGGGGGCTCGCCGTTCCAAGATGGCGGCGGCGCCGGCCGGGCCGGGGGGATGAGGGCGGATGGCTCTGCCCTGCCCGCGCCCCGCCGCGCCGCTGCCCCGGCCCGTACCCACCTGTCCGCCCCGGGCGGGCTCCGCGGCGGCGGGCTGGCGCTCGGGGGCCGCGGGCGGGCAGGGCGGGCGCCGGATGGCGGCGGATTCCGCTGCCCCCCCCCTCCCTCCGACTCGGCCCGCGGGGCCTCCGCGCATGCGCCGCGCGCCTCGGGCCGCGCCGCGCGGGGGGCGGGGCTTGCGGGGGGCGCGCCGCCATTGGCTGAGGGAGCCGCGCGGGAGAGACCATTGCGGGGGGAGGAGGGGGGAACGGGCCGAGCTCGCGCGCTGCGCGCCCCCCCGCGCTCCCGGGGCTCCCCCGCCCGCCCGGTGGAGCGGCCCGGGCCACGCCCCTCCCGCCGCCGCGGTGACGTCATGGCGCGGTGCCGGCGCGGCTGCAGCGCCCCCCAGCGGCGGGAAGGGCGAGGCGCGGCGGTTGCCATGGCGACGGGAGCCACGCCCCCCTGGGGGACATTGGGGACACCGGGAGGGAGCGCGAGGCGATCCGGGCTGCGGGGATCCCCCGGGGGAGGGGACATCCCCCAAAACCGCCGGGGGTGGGGGAAGCCCCGCCCCTCCCCCGCCAAACCTCAGTCTGGAACTTTCTGCCCAAATCGCACTTTATTGGGACTTTCCACAATAAATTACAGAATATAAATTACCGGCCGCACCCCGAAACTGGGCGGTTTTCGGCCGTGAATGAGCTATAAATACATAAAAATTTATATAAAATTGATATAACCGTATAAAAAACTATAAAATCTATAAATTCATATAAAAACACATAAATAATATAAAGTAATAAATAAAACTTTGGGTTTTCTCAGCTTGTTCACTGTGGGATTGCTGGTCTGAGTTGGTCACTTTGGTCCTGATTGATCCCAACTGTGTCCCCATTAATCCCAATTGTGTTCCTGATTGATCCCAGTCCTGTCCCTGAGTGATTCCAATTCCATCCATCCCTGACTGATCCCAGTTCTGTCCCTGAGTAATTCCAGTTCTGTCCCCGAGTGATCCAAATTCTGTCCATCCCTGGCCAATTCCATCCCTGACCAATCCCAATTCCATCCCTGACCATTCCGTCCATCCCTGACCAATTCCCTCCCTCACCCCCAATCCCCTAACCCACTTGGTCACTCCAACTGACCCCCTGACCACTCCCTCCCGTCCCTCTTCCCCCCCAGTCCCTCCTAATCCACCCCTCGGTCACTCCAACTGACCAACTCCACCTCCCCAATCCCCCTAATCCACCCCTTGGTCACTCTCACTGACCCCCTGACCCTTCCCTAGCCCCCAATCCACCCCTTGGTCACTCACTCTGACCCCAACTGACCCCTCCCTAGCCCCCCTAATCCACTCCCAGCACCCCGAAATACGCCTGCCCAGCCCCGTGCAGGTCCAGGAAGCGCTGACCCCTCCCTAGCCCCTCAATCCACCCCTCGGTCACTCACTCTGACCCCAACTGACCCCTCCCTAGCCCCCCTAATCCACTCCCAGCACCCCGAAATACGCCTGCCCAGCCCCGTGCAGGTCCAGGAAGCGTCCGGCCGAGGTGGTGGCAGCCAGCTGGTCGCCGCGGCGCAGCAGGAACACAGCGCCCTGGTAGAGCGACTCAGCCCAGAGCCCGCCGGGAGCGCCGCGGCGGCACACGGAGCGGGCGGCGCGGAGCAGGGGGACATCCCGCGGGTACTCCCGGGAGAAGCGCGACACGGCCAGGCGGAGTGGCCGGCGGTGGCCGCGGGACGGGCAGCGCGAGCCCTGGAAGGCGGCGGCGGCGTACACGAAGTAGAGCCCGTCCCGCGGAACCACCAGCCGGTTGCCGCGCAGCCGGACGCCGTTCCGGACCAGGGCGGGGGCGACGCCGGCTTCCCACACCAGGGAGCCGCGGGAGGAGGCAGAAGTGGAGGCTGAAACCAAAAATAAACCCTAATAACTCAAAAATCCCCAAAAATATCCCGGCTTTCCACACCAGGGAGCCCCGCGAGGAGGCAGAGGTGGAGGCTGGGGGGAAAAACAAGGGTTAGGAACCCAAAAATCCCCAAAAAATCAAAGAAATCCCAGCTTCCCACACCAGGGAGCCCCGCGAGGAGGCAGAGGTGGAGGCTGAAACCAAAAATAAACCCTAATAACTCAAAAATCCCCAAAAATATCCCGGCTTCCCACACCAGGGAGCCCCGGGAAGATGGGGAAGTGGAGGCTGGGGGGAGAAAAGGGGGTTAGGAACCCTAAAATCAAAAAAAATCTCAGCTTCCCACACCAGGGAGCCCCGCGAGGACGGGGAAGTGGAGGCTGAAACCAAAAAATAATCCTAAAAATCTTAAAATCAAAAAACCCCAAAAAAATCCCAGCTTCCCACACCAGGGAGCCCCGGGAGGACGGGGAAGTGGAGGCTGGGGGGAGAAACAGGGGTTAGGAACCCAAAAATCCTGAAAATCCCCAAAAAAACCCCAGCTTCCCACACCAGGGAGCCGTGGGAGGAGGCAGAGGTGGAGGCTGAAACCCAAAAATAACTGTAAAAAATCCTAAAACCCCAAAAAAAATTCCCATCTTGCCACACCAGGGAGCCCCGGGAAGAAGGGGAAGTGGAAGCTGAAACCCAAAAATAACCCTAAAAACCCTAAAAAATCCCAAAAATATCCCAACTTCCCCCACCAGGGAGCCACAGGAGGATGGCCACAGGGAGGTTGGGGGGAAAAGGAGGTTAAGAACCCAAAAGTACTGAAATGAACCCAAAAAAACCCCAAAAGCTCAAACAAAAACCCCAAAACCCCCGGGCTCTGCTGTCCCCTCCTGTCCCCAAAGTCCCCTCTGTGTCCCCAGGAGCCTCAAAGCTCCCCCAAAGCTCCACCCCAGCCTCTCCACGTGTCCCCCCAGTGTCCCCAAATGTCCCCCAATGTCCCCTCAGTGTCCCCACAGTGTCCCCTCAGTGTCCCCAAATGTCCCCCCAGCGTCCCCCCAGTGTCCCCCCAATGTCCCCCCTGTGTCCCCCAGTGTCCCCAAATCTCCCCCCACTGTCCCCAAATGTCCCCCCAGTGTCCCCTCAGTGTCCCCCCAGCGTCCCCCCACTCACCCACGACGTGAGCAGCAGGTTTGTCACCCCTTGTCACCTGCGGCAGCTCCGGGGACACCCCTGGGGACAAACAGGGGGGGTTGGGACATTGGGGGACATTGGAGAGACCCCCAGAGGGGCAGTGACCCCCCAGAGGGACAGTGACCCCCCCAGAGGGACAGTGACCCCCCAGAGGGACAGTGACCCCCCAGGGGACATTGTGGGGGACAGGGACAGCGTGGGGACACAGAGGGGACACGGGGTGACACTCACCGAGCACTGCGGGGGTTGGTGGCTCTGGGGGACCCTGGGGGGACAGAGAGGGTCAGAGGGGGGTGGGGGACAGGGGGACACTGAGAGGGACATGAGGGGGACAAGAGGGACACGTGAGGACATACAGGAAACACAAGGGACAAACGGGGGGACAGAGAGAAGCAGCCATGGTGACACAGAGGGACACAGAGGGACATAAAGTGAGACAAGAGAGAGAGAAAAAGACATGAAGGGGGACAAGGGGGACACTGAGGGACACGGGAGTGGACAAGGGGGACACAGAGGAGCACACAAGGTGACACTGAGGAGCAGCCATGGTGACACACGGGGACACAGGGGGACATGAAGGGGACAAGGAGGACACAGAGCAGCACAGTGACACAGAGCAGCAGGCACGGTGACACAGGGGGACATGAAGGGGGACGGGAGGGGACACAGAGGGACATAAAGAAGGACGGGGGGGACAGAGCGACACGAAAGTGGACAAGGGTGACACAGAGCAGTGTCACACGGTGACACAGAGATGACACAGGTGACACAGGTGACACAGGGATGACACAGGGATGACACAGGGTGGCACACGGTGACACAGGTGACATGCGGTGACACAGAGAAGCACACACGGTGACACAGGTGACACAGGGATGACACAGGGTGGCACACGGTGGCACAGGGATGACACAGGTGACACAGGGATGACACAGGGATGACACAGAGGAGCACACACGGTGACACAGGTGACACGCGGTGTCCATACCAGGGGCGGCAGGCGGGTGGCATCCCCGGCAGGTGACAGCGACAGCAGCAGCAGCAGGACGCAGCCCAGCGCGGTGACATCGCCCTTGGGGACACGGTGGCACCGGGGTGGCCGCGGGGGGGGCTCGGCCATGGCGCTCTGAGCCAGCCCGACCCCCCGAGCCTTTATGTCCCCAGGGGGTGGCACCGCGCGGGGACACGGCGGGGAGGGGACAGGAAAGTCCCGAGAGTCCCACGGGGGGTTTGGGTGACAGAGCAGCTCCTCCTCCTCCTCCCAAAATCCCTCCAGCCGCCAATCCTCTGCTTTCCCCTCATTTCAATAATTAATTAGCGCCGCGCCGCTAATTACACCTCCTCGGTAATGGAGGAAGTTTTGCCTTTAATGGGAAAATCCGGCCGAGGTGGGAGGGAAGGATGTGGTGTGGAGAAAAAGGGGAAACACCCAAAAACCGCCCAAAAACCGCCCGAAACGACCCAAAAACACCCGAAAACCACCCAAAACCGGCGCGGAAGGACCCGGAAATTCTGCCCGAGGGGGAGGAGGTGAAAAACCGCAAATTCGGAGCTCCGAAATCAGCGCGGGGAACCCGAAACCTCCCAAAAAACACCCGAAATCAGCGCGGGAACCCGAAACCTCCCAAAAAACACCCGAAATCAGCGCGGGGAACCCGAAACCTCCCAAAAAACACCCGAAATTAGTCCGGGGAACCCGAAACCTCCCAAAAAACACCCCAAATCAGCCGGGTGAACCCAAAACCTCCCAAAAAACACCCGAAATCAGCGCGGGAAACCCGAAACCTCCCAAAAAACACCCCAAATCAGCGCGGGAACCCGAAACCTCCCAAAAAACACCCCAAATTAGCCCGGGGAACCCGAAAAGCTGCGGGGGAGGCTGATGGGGACCTCGGGGATGTCCCCAAATCCGGCTGTCTGTCCCAAATCCGGGGTTTGTGTTCCCAAATTCGGAGTGTCTGTCCCACATCCGGTGTCCCTTGTCCCCAAATCGGGTGTTTCCGTCCCCAAATCCGCTGTTTCTGGGGTTTTCCGTCCCCAGATCCGGGGTGTCTGTCCCAAATTCTTGGTTTCTGTCCCCAAATCTGATATTTCTGTCCCAAATCCGGTGTCCCTGTCCCAAATCCGATGTTTCCATCCCCAAATCTGATATTTCTGTCCCCAAATCCGGTGTTTCTGTCCCCAAATTCCGCGTCTCTGTCCCCAAATCCGCTGTTTCTGGGGTTTTCTGTCCCAAAATCTGGCGTTGCCATCCCCAAATCCGCTGTTTCTGTCCCCAAATCCGGTGTCTCTGTCCCTAAATCTGACGTTTCCATCACTAAATCCGGTGTCTCTGTCCCAAATTTGGGGTTTCTGTTCCCAAATTCGGAGTGTCTGTCCCCAAATCCGGTGTTCCTGTCCCAAATTTGGTGTTTCTGGGGTTTTTTGTCCCCAAATTTGGTGTTCCTGTCCCCAAATCTGATGTTTCCACCATCAAATCAGCTGTTTCTCCCCAAATCCTTGGTTTCTCTCCCCAAACCCTCCCCCGCAGGAACACCTCAGCGCCCCAAATCCCCTGTTGGGAACAAAAATCCTTTTTTATTTTCTTTTAAATCCCAGTTCAGACAATCCCCTCAGAGCCCCAAAATCCCAGTTTTGGGGGAATTTTGTCCTTTTTTAAGTCTCTTTCGGCACAGTTCAAACTTCCTCCAGAATCCCCAAATTCATTTCGAAAGTTTCTTCAGAGTTAGGAGTTTCTGTTGTGATTTTCGGCCGTTTTCGGGGTTTTCTCACTCTTTTTTGAGCTCCTGGGACCCCAAAATTCCTTCCCTTCTCCCTCAGGAGCCGCTCGGGGGTCCCGGGAAGGGTTTTCGGGGGGATTTGGGGAGATTTTGGGTGGATTTTTGGGTTTTTTGGGCTCCCGAAGGTCTCTCATCAATCCCGGCGATTCCCTCACGGGCGGCCGGAAGTTCCCTCACGGGCGGCCGGAAGCGGAGTGGAGCGCGGCCGGAAGTGGAGGGGCGCTCGGCCGGAAGCTGCTCCGCGGGGTGTTGCGGCGCCCCCTGGCGGAGCGGAGGACCGGGTGAGCCCGGCGGGAAGCCCCCTCCCCAAATTTGGGGTTTTTAGCCCCACTGGGGATCCTCCCGCTGCCGAGCGGCCCCAGACTCACCGCGGGATGGGAAATCCGCCGGGAATCGCTGCACGGGGGCGCTGGGGGTGCCGGCCGGGGGGCTCCGGGGGTCTCAGGGGTCTCAGGGGTCTCCGGGGGGCTCCGGGGGTCTCAGGGGGTCTCAGGGGGCTCCGGGGGTCTCCCGGCGGCTCGCTCGGCGCGGCGGAGGCTCCGGGGGATCCCAGCGCTCCATGTACTCCCGCAGCCGGATCTCCCAGGCTCTCTCGGCCGCCTCGGAGCGGCTCCGGGCCCGAGAGCCCCGCTCCGCCCCCCGCGCCGGGGGTCCCGCCACCGCCGCCGCGTCCCCCGGGCCGAAGTGGGTGACCCGCGGCCGCTGCCGCCGCCAGCCCAGCCCGCCGCGGTCCCGCTTCAGCTCGGTGGGCACCGGGGCCGTCCTGCCGCGCTCCCCGCGGCCCAGCCCGCCGCCCCGCCAGCCCGCCCGCCGCAGCAGCCGGTAGCCGCGGCTGTCCGGGGCGAGGGGCGGCGCGGGGGGCGCGGGGGGATCCCCGGCACCCAGCAGGTGGGCTGTGGAGCGGCGGTGCTGCACGGGGGAGTCGCGGAACTGCGAGCCGCAGCTGCGGCAGAACTGCGGGGAGCTGCGGGAGAGACTCTCGTTACCGGAATTCGGTAATTAGCTCATAATCAGGGTTAATTAGGGGAAATCGCACCCACCCGGGCCGCCGCTCCGCTCCTCCCGCAGCTCGCTCCGGTGCTTCTCCCTCGGCGATCAGACTCTCGTAGAAGCTCCGCGCCTCGGCCCCGGCATCGGCGGCACCGGCAGCGGCGGGCGGAGCGGCCTGCGGCTCCTCCTGCAGCCTCCCGTCCTTCCAGCCGCCCGCCTGGTCCCGGCCGCGGCGGAACGCGATCAGCGCCATGCGGGAGGCGGAGAGGCAGCGGGAGATTACCGGTAGAGTCACCGGAGGATCACCGGGAGGTACCGGAGAGGATCCGGAGAGTCCCAACCGGACACTGCCGCCGCCGCCGGAAGTTGTGCCCCGCGCGGCGGAACCACCTGACACCGCGGCGGGCGCTGAGTGGTTGGCGCGGGCGCGGGACCGGAAATCGAGCGGAAGCGACTGTTGAACTCCGCGCTGATTGGTCACTCGCGATCCGGAGGCGGGGTTTGAAGCGGAAGTAGCGTGGGCGGGTGCTGATTGGTCGGTTGGGGCGGGTGGGCGGGGCTTGGGGCGGAAGCGGCGGCGGCGCGTGCGCAGAGCGAGCCGGAGCGCCCCGAGAGCGGCGGTGAGGGGGCTGAGGGGGGGCTGGGGGTTCTGAGGGGATTTTGGGGACCCTGAGGGGTTTGGGGGTTTCTGAGGGGGTTGGAACCTCAGAGTTTAGAGTCTGAGGGGGTGTTGGGGATCCTGTGGGGATTTGAGGGTTTTCTGAGGGGGTTTGGGGGTTATCTGAGGGGATTTGGGGGTTCCCGAGGGGATTTTGGGGATCCTGAGGGGATTTGGGGGATTCTGAGGGGGTTTGGGCGTTTCCGAGGGCATTTTGAGATTTCTGAGGGGATTTGGGGGTTCCTGAGGGGATTTTGGGGATCCTGAGGGCGTTTTGAGGATCCTGAGTGGATTTTGGGGTTTCTGTGGGGCTTTGGGGGTTCCTGAGGGGATTTGGGTTTCTGAGGGGCTTTGGAGATCCCTCGGGGTCCCTCCGGAGTTGGGGAGGCCGCGGCGGTTGGGGGGATTTGGGGTCCCTTGGCGGTTTGGGGGAACGCTGGGGAAGTTTGGGGTCTCCGGGGGATTTGGGGTCTCCGGGGGGTTTAGGGGTCTCCGGGGGGTTTAGGGGTCTCCGGGGGGGTTTAGGGGTCTCGGGGGTTGATCCCAG